>NC_091123.1:33826317-34126317 GCF_040183065.1 Periplaneta americana | reverse complement strand
ATTTACGCTTTTGACGTATTTCACAAGACTGTTCAGCTTTAACATTCCTGTTAGTAGTTTCCGTTTCATCTATAATCACTGGTCAATAATGATTTTGTTAAATGCACAATTTCTGCTGTTTCTTATGTAATGTGATATGCTGATTCCAAAAATGAAGTCAGAATTTTTCTACCACCCATCATTTTTTGTAATTTTAGAAAAATTGGTTTATTTTTATTGTTATATACAGTCCTTAACATGCTAATGGAAAGAAAATGTTCCAAATATTTCATTTTATTGTTTTAACAGTTGACCTTTAACTTTAGATCACTGTTGCCTGTGAAGTCAAAATTTATAAAATTGAATTTTATCCCTCACAAGACTGTGAGAGTTTAGTATTAATTCTCAGTTGAGTTGGAACTTACAATTATGAAACAAGTTTCATAATCCATCTTTGCCCTAATAAGTGTGGTAGAGGTATCTTATGAAGTAAAACATACCTCGAAATACAGGGCAAATCACAAACAATTTTTGTTATGTTTGTTGTTAATTAACTTTGAAAGCACGCAGGTGAATTTTACTACACTAGTTAAAATAGCTTGCGAGTGTTCTTTTGATTGCTAAATAGATGAAGACAAGAGCTGAGCCTCTGAAATCTGTTGTGCTTCATGTAATTATATTAACTGATTGGCTAAAAAATCCCGTCATATGCCTTTTCAATTCCAATGACATGCCAGGAACCTAAGAATCATTCAAGAGGCTGTTACTTTTTAGGAAGTACAGATCAGAAGATTACAGAGAACTTGTCAGCGAGCTGATTCAGAACTATAAAGTGATGGTGTGTGTTTTATCTCTCATAATAACTTCTTTGATTCTCCTCTATTTTTTATTTCCTCAAAACCTTCGGGTATTTAGTATTTATTTATTTATTTAACCTGGTACATATAAGGCCGTCAGGCCTTCTCTGCCCCTCTACCAGGGGATGACAACTATAATATTATGAAGAATAAAATTACAATTAATATTAAATTTACAATTACAATTACAAATAAAATTACAATTAGTATTCAATTTACAATTACAATTACCATAAAAATCAAAGTACGAAAAGATTACCTGACTAATTAAAGCTTGATAATTTATCATAGAAAACAAAGAATATTTTATATTTACTGAATTACAAATTAAACCTAGAATAACAAACTTGTATAGTGATGAAATTACTGGATATTGAAATATTTTGTGATAGATTAAGGAAACTATTTACAAGAAATCAATTACTGACCAAGTGCCTAGTAAGTTTGCGTTTGAATTCAATTTTATTTCGACAGTCCCTGATGCTAGCAGGTAGCGAATTCCAGAGTCTTGGCAGGGCTATTGTGAAAGAGGATGAGTATGAGGAGGTGCGATGGGATGGTATTGTTAGTATTGTTTCATGATGAGAGCGTGTGTTCAGATTATGGTGGGAAGGTAAGTGAAGCGAGACGACAGGTACGAAGGAATAGAAGAGTTCAAGATTTCGAAGAGAAAGAGGAGTGAATGTAAATTTCTTTTCTTATCTAGTTTAAGCCAACCTATTGCTTCCAGGGATGGGGGTAATATGATCATATTTACAAAACGTACACACAAATTATGAGCACGTTGAAGTTTCGTTTTGTTGTCGCTGGAGAGGTCAGTCAGTAAAATGTCAGCATAGTCAAAATAGAGAAATACAAGTGCCTGCACAAGGGACTTTTTTTAAGCAAGAGGGGAGATGAACATTTATCCTTTTTAGCACATGGATAATAGAATATACTTTTCTGCAGGTTTCTGAGGTTTGCAGGTCCCAGTAGTGAGTAACGAACATGAGGAGCATTTTCATCAGAATTTTTCTGAACTGGAAAGGCGCTACCAGGGAAAATGGAGCCCAAATATTGTCAGACTACTGCTGGACACCCAAAAAGATGTTTCTCAAGCGAAGTATAGCCTAAAATCTATTTCACATACATTTTAGGTAAATAAATATGATTTAAGGAAAATTTTACAAGGTATCAATACTAGAAAATTCTGAAGTACATTTCATATAATTACTCAAAAGCCCTGGGTGATACAAAAATTTTGAAAACAGATCTGAAATCAGCAAGAAAAATGCTATAAAGATCACCCATTCTTTATCTATTAACAAAAAATAAGTTTAATTTTGTTGACCAGTGAATTAGAATGTATATAATATGGCTATATTAATTTACCCTGCAGCCAAATAAGAAAAGAAAAAGAAAAAACCTTCGTTTAACGCAGTACACAAAAATTACACTTTTATATCCCTGAAAAATGATACATCTGATTTAATTTGCCTTTAAAAGTAAAGACCATGCAACTAATTCTGTAGAAATTCACATCCCAAAATATTAATGTTACTTACATCACTTTACAAAAGTAATTAATACAAAAATCAGTACCTAACTCAAGCCTCAAGTGTTAAGATGCTGTATTAGCTACTCTAGTGCTGTGCAATGAGCTATTGCGGAAAACTGATTTAACTCATTCTCCGCTTTGGACACTAATGGGCCTAGTTTTTAAACGGACTGCGTTCGACCAAATAAAACATTGGTACCCAACCCAAATTCAGTTCTAGCGGCGTTAAGATGCGCTGGACAGTCTCAAGGCTGCGTCCGGATTGATTCCTCTGCTTGCTCATCCGAAAATGCTTCTTATCATTGAAATCACAAACTAAATGCAATGTAGCACTTACATAAAGCTTCGGAGCAACGAAAATACCGATCTTAAACACACGTATGTTGGAAGTTTTTTAATTGTATAACATGATTTTATTGACAAATTTCACACATTTTTAACCATTTTTTTAAGAGGGAGGGAACATTCCACGCACTACGACCTGAGGTCTATTGTACACCCTCCCGATACGGAATGAGTTGCGTGCCCACCGATCCTCTACGCCAGTGGTTGCCAAACACCACGAAATTGTGACGTAATAGAAATATAACCCGCATACCACTAACGCAGGGTGAGGGGTGGAGTGGGTATCTCTTCAGGTAATACAGAGAATAACAGTGTAGAGACGGACTGTGATCAAAAAACAAAAGCAATATAATATTCTTCTACTTATTAACTATACACACTTTTTTCCATGTTATTTTTTATTCTCCTATTCATTATTTTTGTATTATTAATAAAATAAAATAAATTTATTTTCTTATTTACCATAAATAGAAAGTGTACTTTACATCAGCAGATATTTGAAATTAGAAAAACGTACCAGGCTGGTCACGAAGTTGTAAATTACACTACATACTAAAAAAAACGTGGAAGTATTTTACTCCAATTAAGACATAGAAGCCGATACATTTTATTGTTTATTTATTAATGAAATATTCAAATTACACTACATACGTCAAAAAACGTGGAAGTATTTTACACCGATTAAGACATAGAAGCCGATACTTTTTATTATCCGTTTGTTAATAAAATATTCAAGTTACAGGTAAGGGCGTGGTAGTCTTTATATCAAGAAGAATAATGACAACGTACATTGTTCTTTTATACTTCACTTAAAATTTTATAAGAAATTAAGTATCTCATATTTTCGCCATCTGCACAAAATAAATACTTTTCCTCCCATGCTCCTTAACATTAAGTTTTTACTTACTATCTGTTTTCGAAAAGACATCGAAACATATTATCCTACACACTTGTAACATTACATGTGTACGTCCGCTGTTGACAAATGTCTTTACTTACATATATCGAAGTGATGGCTGTAAACGGAGGGTGGGGTATGATGCCATGGCTACGCTTGAGTGGAGGCAGGGGCATGTGTCGCGACACAGCTTTTGGCGATCACTGCTCTACGGCAGCCGTGGCGTGATCGTGCGCCGAGCCACTGTGTAACCTGCAACGTGCATAGCAAATATGAAGGGAGGCGGACACCCGAAGGAGAAGTTAAGCAACTGTCTGACTTATTAACGGATTTTCATTTTCCTCACATCAAGCACTTAAATATAATTTTATACAGTACAAGGCTAGGCAACAAACTAATGTTTAGTACGTGTAACGAAGAAAGAAATGAACAGGAAAACATAGGACACATTATCACAACCTGAAATTAACAGTCTTTAGAATGACTCTGCGACAGAGTTTCAAAATCAGGAATTATGTCACTTACTGCCAGTCGTAGTTGATCACGAAGGTATTTGTCTGTCAGTCGTGATCTAAATTTGGTTTTTACTATTTTCATTGTTGAAAATAATTTTTCACAAACGTAAGTTGCAGTGAACATAGTTTCAACAGAGCAAGCGAAAGAACGAAGCTTCGGATATTTATTTTTTGGCAAATATTTGAAAAGTTCAACATTTGTCAAGTCCTTACATCTAGCTTTCATTTAACATCACTGTGAGTTTAAATTGAAGACCTAACCGCATTATCCAGACAGTACATCTGCTGAAAAAGGATCGACATATAGAGATGATGATGATGGTGATGATGATGATGATGATAATAATAATAATAATAATAATAATAATAATAATAATAATAATAATAACACCACTTAACCTTTTAATGTTTCATGAGTGACATATATTACAATGCCGTTTTATGTCATACTACAATTTTTATCGTAATACTTGTGAACAAATCATACATACTCATCATATTGGCAGCAAAAAATGCGTCCTCCCATCCTACTTGAAACTTTTGTTTTTGTAGAGGTACATGGTTTCGAGAGAGACATTGAGACGATACGCCACTCGCAGGTCAGAGACAAATACAAATGGAGCAGAGTTTGACTCCAGTGAGTGAGAGAGTGGGGGTTGGAGGAGGTAGGAAGCAAGAGAAATGCACAGCTATCATTGCGAGCCACAATGTGCTCGTGAGTCACATTTTCGCCACGCCTGATCTACCCGCACCGACCTAACAACTTGATCCTCTTAACGACCAGTCCCTACAGCCAACAGAGTCCATGTACCACTCCTGCTTCGGCAACCTCCCCAAGGCTCCCTTAACGGTCCGAGACAGAAGACTGCATTCAACTTCTTGCGATTGAAGGATGTAACTTCTGTCACGCTGAAAACCGTTCATTAAACTGCACGATTCAACTTCGAATTTTAGGACGTGATTCTACTGTGTATATCGTAATGTAGTGACGAGTCATTCACCCGCAGTTTTGGGTATACTGTGAGTTGTTTATATGAACAGACGTAATATAATCTGGATCGAACATTAGAATGTTAAACATATTAAATACAAATTGAAATAATATCTCTTAGCTACGTCCTCACTTAGTACAGTGAGTAAATTCATCACTAACGAATCTTTATATTTTTCAGCATGGAACACATCATAATGCAGCTTTAAATTATATTTTCTGCATCTGACATGTTTTACAAATAAGACACTGTCCATCTTCTTACTCTGATCTTTAAAAACAAATAACAAGTTCCAGTCATTATCAAACTCAGTTCCAGGTTTCTGCTTTGAGACATCCATGGAGATATGTAGTACATACTTCACACCTGATCTACTAACTCCCTTCACCGCTACCTTAGAGACGGGTAGCACTCCTTCCCGCGATGGAACAAAACTGTTTTCATTTGCCCGTACGGGTAAAACGCTCAACGGGAAGCCAATTTCCAGGCCTGCTATAAATTATTACGAACTCCCTACCCTCCCTTCACCGCTACCTTAGAGAGGGGTAGCACTCCTTCCCGCGAGAGAAGAAACCTGATTTCATTTGCCCGTACGGAAAACGCTCACACAGGAAGCCAAAAGTCAGCCCTGCGATAAATTATCACGAACTCCCTACTCTCCCCTTCACCGCTACCTTAGAGACGGGTAGCACTCCTTCCCGCGAGAGAAAAAACCTGTTTTCATTTGCCCGTACGGGTAAAACGCTCATACAGGAAGCCAATTTCTAGGCCTGCTATAAATTATCACGAACTCCCTACTCTCCCCTTCACCGCTACCTTAGAGACGGGTAGCACTCCTTCCCGCGAGAGAACAAACCTGTTTTCATTTGCCCGTACGGGTAAAACGCTCAACGGGAAGCCAATTACTACGAACTCCCTACCCTCCCTTCACCGCTACCTTAGAGACGGGTAACACTCCTTCTAGCGAGAGAACAAACCTGATTTCATTTGCCCGTATGGGTAAAACGCTCAACGGGAAGCCAATTGCCAGCCCTGCGATAAATTATTACGAACTACCTACCCTCCCTTCACCGCTACCTTAGAGAGGGGTAGCACTCCTTCCCGCGAGGGAAGAAACCTGATTTCATTTGCCCGTACGGGTAAAACGCTCACACAGGAAGCCAAAAGCAAGCCCTGCGATAAATTACCACGAACTCCCTACTCTCCCCTTCACCGCTACCTTAGAGACGGGTAGCATTCCTTCCCGCGAGGGAACAAACCTGTTTTCATTTGCCCGTACGGGTAAAACCCACATACGGGAAGCCAATTACCAGGCCTGCTATAAATTATTACGAACATCCTACTCTCCCCTTCACCGCTACCTTAGAGAGGGGTAGCACTCCTTCCCGCGAGAGAACAAACCTGTTTTCATTTTCCCCTACGGGTAAAACGCTCATACGGGAAGCCAATTGCCAGCCCTGCGATAAATTATTACGAACTCCCTACTCCCCCCTTCACCGCTACCTTAGAGACGGGTAGCATTCCTTCCCGCGAGGGAACAAACCTGTTTTCATTTGCCCGTACGGGTAAAACGCTCATACGGGAAACCAATTGCCAGCCCTGCGATAAATTATCACGAACTCCCTACTCTCCCCTTCACCGCTACCTTAGAGACGGGTAGCACTCCTTCCCGCCAGAGAACAAACCTGATTTATTTGCCCGTACGGGTAAAACGCACATACGGGATGCCAATTACCAGGCCTGCTATAAATTATTACGAACATCCTACTCTCCCCTTCACCGCTACCTTAGAGACGGGTAGTACTCCTTCCCGCGAGAGAACAAACCGGATTTCATTTGCCCGTACGGGTAAAACGCTAATACGGGCAGCCAATTGCCAGCCCTGCGATAAATTATTTGGTGGGCCGGGGCCCCAAGAGTTCATATAAGTTTGCGCCACTGCAAGTACTAGTGTATGAAGTATGTATTATCAGTTCCTTTTTAAATAAAAATATAGCGGGAACGGACAGGTAGATAGTCATATTTTTTCATCTCTTCATAGGGGGCTGCATAAACAATCTTAAAAAAATAATAATTTTGTACTGAAATACAGGCTGTGCAGTGTCAGAAAATTAAATTTAAAATTAATATAATTAAAATAGTCTTTATATTACTAATACACGAAAAAAAATGATTTTCTACTTCAAGTAAATTAGTACAATTTATGTAAAAACGTAACTAGTAAATTACCTTGCCAATCCCCGTCACAGTCAAGGATTCTACACTTCTGCCTTTACCCGACACTTCCTTATAAAATACGTTAACACGGAAAAATAACCGATAATTTTCTCAGAGGTTGGCAAGAACTCCTCGCTTACGAGTCAACCTCAGCATATTCACAGCAGCTCTCCGCTGCGTAGGATGTGAGTACGGAGGCCCTGCTGTTTGTAATGCGGCGATGTCAGTGCAGTGTGTTGTGTATGTGATGGCTGTTATAAGCGGTCACTGCGTCTTGTCATGGCAAGGTGAGGCACGATACGTGACGGTAACTTCATTTTAACAGTTACTACTGTATAACGTTATCGATCAGCTTTGCACAAGTGGATGTGAATAAATTTGCAAGTGATAATTCCTTTATCAATAGGCTTTCCGATTCGCTCTTATAAATAAATCGCTAAAAGCTTGGGGTTCCCAGAAACAAATACGGGACACTCAGCACTGATTTTAAAAATTGAGATTTGGTGTATATTTTCCATCACACTTATTCCTGCTGTCTTCAAACAGATTAAAACACAACAACTGAATCAAATCAAGTATTATTATTATTAAAAATAAAGTACAGTATTAAAAAAAAATTGAAGAAAATCAATTCAAAATGCGGCTATAAAATAGGTTCACGTGAGAGTACACTGTTATAAATCACAGTCCTCGTACATACAATACTTTTCTGACGAACGAATTTCTTGTAACAGTTGTTTGTTCTGTGCAGTTTGTTCTGTTTTAACTGTACAGTTCCATAAAAAAGTGGCCCGAGTCTTGATGGGACGCCACCTGCATGTACGCAACAAGTTTCGCACAGCTGTTCATATATACAGAGTGGAATTAAAATATCCTGCAGATTTTCAGAGCGAATAGCTCATGTTTGCGTGAAAATTTAATTTAGAATCTACTAATTTCAAGCCACTGAACGTTGCGAAAAAGATTGCAACTCTCCAGTCATAGAGACAGAGCGCAATCTTGTCAAGGTCAGTAGTACCAGAGAGTACCATTATTATTATTATTATTATTATTATTATTATTATTATTATTATTAGAGGAGGATTCACCTTATTTCATTCCTTTCCATTTTGAATCTTGCGTACACTACTTTTAATACTTGAATATAATTAATTGATTAACTAGTGGACTTACTAGTGTAATTATGTAAGATTTGTCCGGCTTACAGCTGTTTCAGTGCTTCACGCACCATCCTCAGAGCCTACTAGATCACGGCGTCATCTCGAACTTCTCTGCCTGTTATGTGGGTGTGTTTGATTGTTGAAAGGTGTTGAAGTGTGGAGTCAAATAGTGTGTGTGTATTGAAATTGATCTGTGTGTTGAGAATTTGATTGGGGTGTGTTTTAGTGTGTTTGTTTATTTCGTATTGTTCTTGCGTGTTGAGTTTTTGGTTCTTGGGTTGTATGTGTAGGATTTCCATGTCCGTATTTATGTTAGGCCTATTGTATGTATGGTTAGCATTGGTTATGTGATCGGCGTATGTAGATGTATTGTGTCCTCTGGTTATTGCTTTAATGTGTTCTTTGTAGCGTGTTTGGAATGATCTGCCTGTCTATCCTATGTAGAACACACTACAAAGACATCTCAACGCACAAAAAACACAAACAAATAAATACGACTACACAGGTGTATACAAACTCCCATTAATCTCCCTAATTACTTTAAATTAATCAACTAATTACATCTCTCCCCCTCTTCGTAATTGAGCCATCATATAGCCAAATGGCTTGTCTCAAAATTGAGACGATTCAACAAGGCTCATGACAACAATCACCTCCTACATAATAGCCAAATTGGCTAGTCTCTTATACATGAGACAACTCATCTTGCCTAAGGTATTCCGTGGTTTTCCTCAGGCGTAAGACAAATGTCGGGATGAGCCCTGTAAGAAATGGGCCACGGACCTATATGCCCTTCCCCATATATATTCCACCCTTATTATAAACGATGTATGCCCTAGTTCAGATAATATAAATAGTCTATTAAATATACGAGGTCACTCAATAAGTCGCAAATTGAAAGGACAGGGACCTCTCAAATTGCAGATTAGATTTCACGGCGCTTCTTCCGACGGCCTTCACATGCTTTGTCATCGAACAACAGATGACGGCGTCTTGCCATTCTAACGGCAAACACCAGCCAACTCCTCCTCGCCCCGTTCCATGATCATTTGATCAATGTCAGCCCCCCTCGCGTATGTGGTACCTAAGAGGTTACGTCCAATTTCGGCTTCCCCTTCAAAATTTTCTAGAGCTCCTTCAGGGGAGCAGCGTAACCCGGAGTGAGACTAGTGGCCAACAGGCTTGGAGCTCACATATTTAGTTTTGTACAGCCCCCAACCCACTTGCAAGGACGCGTTTTGCGTACCTTTTAAATTTTCCTCCCAATTCTCCTTCGATTTTTCGATTTTTTCGTATACAAACTCACATGTAATAGTTGCGATAAGTTCTAAGTCTTCATGTATGGAGTCATGTATACATCTCGTCCCCACATAAATTTCAACATTTTCAATTGGTTCCAAGCAATCAAACACAATTTCCCTTGTAAGGATGCTTGTTCGCGTACCTTTTAATCGCTTCTCCTAATTGTCATTTATTTCATTCACTTTTCTCACTTCACCCTCCAAGCAATAAAATTATTTGACATAGTGTATTTCGACTACTGGAGTTCATAATTTGACAGGTAAACATTATAAACTTTAACTGGGAATTTTCTGACATAAATATAATAATAATAATAATAATAACAATAATAATAATAATGATTTATTTAACCTGGCAGAGTTAAGGCCATACGGCCTTCTCTAACACTCAACCAGGAGTAAAAACTGCATTATAGAAACACTACAAATTTACAAAGTACACACAAAACTGAATAAGATAATAATAATAATAAAATGTAAACAACAAGTAAGAAGAAATCAGACATAATATATAACATACAGAAAGAAAGAAAAAAGCATAATAAAATGTGAACAGCAGGTAAAAAATAAATGAGGCCTACAAAGTATAAAAAAATAAGACAATTATTGATAATAATAATAATAATAATAATAATAATAATAATAAATAAGAATAGTAATGATAATAATAATAATGATAATAATAATAATAAAATAATAACAGGCCTAATAGTAATAATAATAGCCTACTAATAGTAGTAATACAATAGTGCAGTACAAAGCATACAATGAATACAATATTTTTAAGTATACACAGTAAGGAAAATTATGTTTATATATAGCTCAACTTATCACATTAGAGATATACCATTATCGGAAAATATGAAAACAAAAATATGAAATAAGTTAAATATCACTAGAACATAAAAAAAATGTGAATACGTGGAAACATGCAATACAACACTTGTCATAATAGTAAGTTAGTTTGGCAACTCGTCATAAGATAATTTTCTAACTTGGATTTGAAAGATTTCAATGTTCGGCAGCCCTTGACTTCAGGCGGCAGAGAGTTCCAGTGACGAGAGGTAGCAACAGTGAAAGATGAGGAATACAGAGATGACGTGTGAAGTGGAATTTCTAGCGTGTTATCGCGTTGTGATCGAGTATTAATATTATGATAGCGAGAGAGAGTATGAAAACGAGCGAATAAATAATAGGGAGATGAAGTGTGCATAATTCGATATAGGAGAGAAAGTGAGTGCAGATTTCTCCTCTCATGTAACCTAAGCCATGATAACTTCTCGAAAGAAGGTGAGATATGATCATAGTATCGAACATTACAAATGAAGCGGACGCACGCGTTATGAACACGCTGTAGTTTCTGGGCGGAATCAATCCTGAGATCACTGAACAAAACGTCGCAATAATCGAAGTGAGGTAGAATGAGTGTCTGTACCAGCGTCTGTTTTAATTTAGATGGATAATGATACAATCTTTTTAGTGAATGGAGAATAGAGAATGCCTTCTTACATGTATATTTAATATGCGTATCCCAACTATAAACCTAGCGAAGGATCGCTATACCTAAAAAGTAATGTTAATACAAGGCGTAATTACATAACATTCTACACAAACAAGGTTCGACAGTGAATTTTTTCTTTTATAATCTTTCAGGTATTGGAAGAGATTGTGAAAATGATGCAGATTGCTCCAATATTGAAAATTCATTTTGTAATCCTTCGATGTATGACATGTGCGACTGCAAAGGAGGTTACGTCGTTGATGTCACATATACAAAATGTTTGAAAGGTAAGTTGTCGCCAGATATGGAAAAGTAACGAAATGTCTATTTATTACGAGAGAACGTTGTTATTATCTGGAAGTACATAATACATGTCAATGTGTATTGACATTATTTTGTGTTAACATTAATATTTGAGACTGGAAATTACAATAGAGGAGAATAATGATTCTCAAATAACAAAGAGAATAATATGGATCGAATTGAACGAGCTAGTCTGAACAGAATTTTATAGGATAAACTAATGTTTAAATAAATCAAAATACATACCTATTTATTAACCAACATTAAGAAATATCGTGCAGAAGTATGGAATATGGACTCAACATTAAAATAATTCGAAGTGTAGTAAGCGGAAATTAATTTTTTACATCGCAATGCTCTAAACTGGATAGAATTGGAAATGATACGATACGAAAAATTAACTTTAAAAATTACAGGTTGAAATTAAAAAAATACAACGGTTTGGATATGTGAAAAAGATGGTAGCAAATACAGGGTGAAAATGGTATGATTGTGCAAATTTTAACAGCTTATTCCTTAGGTAGAATACACATGAAAGTGCAAATAACATTTTGGTGAGGGAGACAATATTATAAAAAGTTTTTTGCCTTAAATGTTCAAGGCTCCTTTACTCGGTAAGTATTATACGTACAATTCTAATTTGTAGTGAAATAATTAAAGAAATAAATTAGGAATGGATTGTTGCTTTGCAGTTTTGTAATAAAATTGATGCTATACG
Source organism: Periplaneta americana (assembly GCF_040183065.1). Taxonomy (NCBI): domain Eukaryota; kingdom Metazoa; phylum Arthropoda; class Insecta; order Blattodea; family Blattidae; genus Periplaneta; species Periplaneta americana. The sequence continues at coordinate 34,113,994 of NC_091123.1, read as the reverse complement.
TGTAAAATTTACATACAATCATTAACACTTTTTGTATTTCTGACAGCGACGTTTGTCAAAGTCGAGCCACGGTCATAGTACAGATAAGCCGCGAGTTTTGGGTTCAGTACTCAGTCTTTATTATTATTATTATTATTATTATTATTATTATTATTATTATTATTAGTAGTAGTATTATCATTATCATTATTACAAGTATTATTATCATTATTATTACTATTATTATACGGAATGGAAGTAATTTTATCGTTTAGATTGAAAGGAACGATAGGTACACTTAAATGAATAGGAAACCTATATTAAATTTGTGATTAAATCCACGGTTAATTAGAAAATTGAATTGGAAGTTTCAGCAGTCTGACAACATCGCCGCTAACACATCCCTCTTGCTTCTTTCCGTAATACAGATGTACGAGGTCAACGAATTCAGGTCTGTTTTCAGGCATGTCAAAGTGAGCATTTTTCATAGAAGTGGTTCGTCTTTTCTACAGTGGCCAAATGATTGACACCTCAGTTGAGAGTTCCATTGCTCGAAGTTAAGTTGCTGGTCTCTTGTCATAGCAAATATACTAAAAGCATAAGTTGTATTTTATTGCTTTTTGTTTCACTATTCATTAACGATCTTACTAATAAAAACTCTATATACAGACGTTTAACTCTCTTATATTTATACAATGAGTAGCTCGTTTATAAGTCGTGTGCAAATTCCTTACTAATAATCACTACATACGTCGTGTATAACAGTATAACTGTTACACAGCTACGTCATAGATTCGTCATTACTTCATTACGAAAGGTAATAGAATATCTGAGATTCTCTATTGTATCCGGTAGAGCGCTCTAGTGTGCCGTGTTAAGAATCGATAGTACAACTGGCTCTGATCGATTACCACACTATATTTAGGTCAAAGAGTACAAGCTACAGCAATAATATTCTACTTATTCTGTGCTCTTTGGTATGTTCTTCTGTGGTTACAAGGCATCCATCATCATAAAATGACAGTCGATACGAACAGCTGTTAGAGGGGCGGCCATTTTTTCTCTATATACAACGCTTAAACAAGGGGTTTCGTATATATAACTACTGCAAAGCAATTCCCATTGTATAGTTACAGATTGTTTATACATCCATCGCTTATGCATGGTTTATTAGTAACGTTTTCTGTCTCAACGCTGCATAAGTCTCGTACAAAAACTATACACGGTTTATTAGTAAGACTGTAAATGTACTTTTTCAAGGTATATCATTATCGTAAAATTACAATAAGTTTTCTAGTGAAAGCAAAAGGACAACCTTGATAATTTGTGAATAACGAACGATCTTTTTGAGTATAATACTTAAGAATGAAGTAGAAATTTTCTTGTGCGATATTTGAAGTGTGAGATGATTCAATTTCAGTGATTTCAAAAATCGAATGTTTATGAACCTGTTTTTCATACTTAGGAATATTAAAAATAGCAAAAGTTTAGAAAAATATATTACGTAATTAACGAAATAAATATTTTTATAAGTATGTTTAATATTACAGTTTCGGAGTAAAACTCTTGTATGAATCTGTTTCAGTACGAACATATTGTACACAGAGTTCTGGATTTTACGTATACTAACATAAATATAACATTTAACGTAAGAATGTTGTAATATCTATAAGTATCGCTAGGTTGTAGTTCGTAGTAGATTATTTTTACAGGAGACAGCTGCTACTATTGCCACACGAGCCACAACCCTCACGTAGTGGCGACCTTGACAAGACGGCCCTCGGTGAACCTCTCCTTCTCTGGCAATGTTGCAATCTGTTCGCATCATTCAGTGGCTTAAAATTAGTGGTTTTTATATTAATTTTACACGAAAACCGTTCACGCTATGGAAATACGACAAAGGAATGAAAGATTCTTTATTATATTTTCTATCGATATGGACAAAATTGACGATCCTACTCGCAATAGTCAAACGAATAAATGGGTGTTAAACATTTGGGATAAACTTTTTTTTTTCTGAGAATACTATGACCTATCCACCAATATGATATTACACTTTTCTGTTATAAACAACATGAGGTATTCGCTCTGAAAATCTGCAGGATTACTTCACTTCCACCTCGTAATTATTATTATTATTATTATTATTATTATTAGGCCTATTATTATTATTATTATTATTATTATTATTATTATTCACTGTTATTATTACCACTATTATTTATACAATTGCAATTATAATTATATTATTATTACCGCTAGTACTTATATTATTATATTATTATTATTATTATTATTATTATTATTATTATTATTATTATTATTATTATTATTAGAAGAAGAAGAAGAAGAAGACGAAGAAGAAGAAGAAGAAGAAGAAAAGAATTAACTTTATTCATACCTTATTTCATTCCTTTCATTGGACTCACTTAATCTTACAGGAAATTGCACCTGTATATTTATGAGGAATGAACCGTAAGTAATATAGTTAATTTCAGGGGGTTATTCTTCTATTGTACATACAGACCAGTTAGTCACTCATAACGAGTGCACCTGTGCACATGTATGAACACTGTGCCACTGTCGTACATCTATGACGCAGTACATGAGAGTAGGCCACTATAGGGAACCCAAGATGTGGAAACTGAACTGAGAGGATTCAATCTGACATCGGGAAGGGAATCCGGTGTGGCTTAGTGGATAGAGCGTCAGCACGTAGAGCTGAAAACCCGGGTTCAAATCCCGGTGCCGGAGAGAATTTTTCTCGGTTCCACTCATCCTTTATCATATGATGACGCAGAATTTCTGCACGGAAATATCATATGTACTTCGACACATCGTAATAATATATTATAATACAGTGAGAGCCTCCTGGAACTTCAAAAAGAGGGATTGGTGTAAATTTACATATTATTTAGAAAAGGAGTTATCCGAAACTAATATTCATTTTTCACAACATCCTAGCATACTAGGTATATATTTATATATTTGTAAACAAATAATCATATCTGCAAAATACTTCATCCCAAGAGGTAAAGTTGGGCATTTCAAATGTTTCTGGAATAGTAGTCTTAAAAATCTAAAACAAGTCCGCGAGGCCCAAAGAAAATTAGTTGAGGCTACTAAGCCAGGAACATATAGGCTAATGAAATGGAGACAAGCAGCAGCAAAGCTCAAGTGGGCAATATCTGAAGCCAAGAGACAAGCATTTCATAAATGTTTTACAAGCACTAACTTTCAAGACAATAATGGTTATATTCATAGATTCTTCAACAAAATTCAAAATAAGACATCAGTCCCGATAAAGCAACCAATTAATCATATAAATAAAGTTCTCACCTCTTATTGAGGCATGGTAACTGCATTTGTAAAACATTATTCTAATAGTCAAAAGAAGAGTGAGTACGCGGGAAAGGTGCCAAAAGATATCAAGAAACAAATAACACAGACTAAAAAGGAATTAAATGATTTCAAAAGTACAAGTTCCAAAGCGGTCTCTGTTGGTGATTTTTCTTACCAGGAACTCTCATCTGCTATAAAAGATTAAAAAAAAAAAAAAAAAAACGAAGAAAGTACCCTGGTGAAGGTGGAATTCATAGTGAGTTCATGGGCTTCGAATTTTAACAGGAGGAGTTAAAACAACATGTAAGGATATAATGCTGATTCTGACATGAGAAAACAGAAGAGAGAGCTCTTCTTCTTCATTAAAAACTTGTTAAGAGTTCAGATGAATTTTGGAGCAGTTATAAAACAAATGAAAGACATCTAAAATCCAAGTAGGCTTTTTCCAGTCAGTAAGCAAGCTGAAATCAAACCTCCATCTAAAAATAACCAGCCAACTACTACTAAATCTGCAAAACCCACTGAAATTACCACTGTTAGATCCTCAATAGATCTTGAGGAAGTTTTTACTAAAAGTCAGACTGACAAGGAAAGGTTCACAGCTCCTGAGACCATCCACACCAGATACTCAGGATCCAATTGGCTACATATTTACACTGATGGATCTAAAATAGCTGGACACTTGAATGCGGGAGCTGAAATCTATAGTAGCCTGTTTTCGTTTTATATCTTTGTAGGCCAGAATACATTAGTCTTTGATGAGAAAGTCCAAGCAATTAGAGTGGCATTACAACAACCCACAGCCCACTAAGGTAAATTCAGTAACGCCGTTATCCTCTCTGACTCTACGACGGCCATCCAATCAATTAGTCAGTCTTTACGGACCGGTTCAATAGGAATAAAAGACTGTCAAGATATGCTGAAAGAACTTGCAGCAAACAATAAAACAGTTGCGCTACAGTAGATATCTGGTCACTGCTCAGTCTATGGAAATTATCAAGCAGATTCATTGGCTAAGAAGGAAGCTCAGCTCCCACTAATCTACGCAACACCCATGTCATGCCAGTCTATGAAAATAGCTACAAAAGAGCAATTCAAGACACAACATCTGCAATATCTGGCCTCAAGAACATCTGAGAAGCACTGGACAGAGTCAATTCTGAAAATACCAATTCACTCAAGAAAAAGTGCAGTCGTAGTATTTCGTCTAACAACAGTGCATGATTTACTGCAGAAACACCTGTTTCGTTTTGGGATAATGGAGTCACCATCCTGCAAATTGTGTAACTCTAATACAAAGATGGAACGTCATCACCTTTCAGTATGTCCTGGCCTACAGTGACTCACAGAAATGGAAGGCTATTGGGAAGCCAGGAAGATGTTGCCTCTATAAAATTGTTTCTTAATGTTTGTTCACTTGTTGTTTTCTTTGAAATTTAATAATTCTATAATCAATTCACCAGTCATTAAATAAATAAATACATAAATAATTAAATTCTTGTTACACACTGCTTAAACGTAGGTATAACATTTCATTATTTTATTACTTGAAAAGTATTGTTGAAATTTACACTCAGTTTGCTTCCACGGGTAAGATAACTCAAAATGATTTCTGTATTTACATGACGGGAGTGTACATCGCATGCGCAAACTACGTCGTACGTGGAAATAGCCAATTAGCGTCAGTAAACATGTGGACTCCACAGCAAAAGGAATTCTGTGTGCTTTCTCTTGCGGAGTTGAAATCTGTTACGCAGGTACAACGTCGATTTCGGAGTGAATATCAACTGCGACCAACTGAAGATGTTCCAACGTACGTAACAATCATGAAATGGGACAGATACCTTCGTGAAACTGGGAGTTTGGTTTCTAAGTCAGGCCACCACACCAAGCACGCTGTTCCAATGGCTGATGTTGAATTAATCCGTATGTCTTTCCAGCGGAGCCCCCGTAAATCAATCCGACGAGCAAAGGGGGAGCTAAATTTACCTCGTTCGACAGTACACGATGTCGTTCATAAAAGGTTGCGGCTAAGGGCGTACAAACTTCAGATTCGTCATCAAATCAAACCTGAAGACAAGCCGCGACGGAGGGCATTCGCGGAGACAATTCTGGTAAAAATTAATGAAAATGAGGCATTCCTCGATACGGTTTGTTTCTCGGACGAGGCTACATTCCACACTTCCGGAAAGGTCAACAAACACAATTGCACATATGGGGGACAGAACATTCCCACACAATGGAAGAGTACGAAAGAAACACCCGAAACTCAATGTGTTGGAGGACAGAATCATAGGCCCATTGTTTTTCAGGAAGTCTACCTCGACACATTGCAGTTGTACGTTGTGTCGCAAATGTTACGCCTGCAATGTTGCAAAACACATAGAGAGAGGTGGAATAGAGATTGGACGTCTGCCGCGCTACTAATGTGCGCATATCCAGGTGTATTAGGTACCTAAAAACATTTTTAATATCCCACCCGTAGAAGCAAACCGAGTGTAAGTATCACCAATACTTTTCAAGAAATAAAATAATAAAATATTATACTTTCACGCCGGACACACTGTAGTTCAGGCAATGAATTATTATTGGATGTCACCTCATCTTCATCTTGTACTACTTGTCTTGCCTTGTTCTCCCTGTATGTCTCATGTTCTTCTTACATTTCCTTTGTACTCCTTCAATTCACCTTATCTTCCTCTTGTTCTACTTGTCTTGCCTTGTTCTCCTTGTATTTCTCATGTTCTTACATTTACTTTGTACTCCTTCAATTCACCTTATCTTCCTCTTGTACTACTTGTCTTGCCTTGTTCTCCTTGTATATCTCATGTTCTTCTTACATTTCCTTTGTACTCCTTCAATTCACCTTATCTTCCTCTTGTTCTACTTGTCTTGCCTTGTTCTCCTTGTATTTCTCATGTTCTTCTTACATTTCCTTTGTACTCCTTCAATTCACCTTATCTTCCTCTTGTTCTACTTGTCTTGCCTTGTTCTCCTTGTATTTCTCATGTTCTTACATTCCCTTTGTACTCCTTCAATTCACCTTATCTTCCTCTTGTTCTACTTGTCTTGCCTTGTTCTCCTTGTATTTCTCATGTTCTTACATTTCCTTTGTACTTCTTCAATTCACCTTATCTTCCTCTTGTTCTACTTGTCTTGCCTTGTTCTCCTTGTATTTCTCATGTTCTTACATTTCCTTTGTACTCCTTCAATTCACCTTATCTTCCTCTTGTTCTACTTGTCTTGCCTTGTTCTCCTTGTATTTCTCATGTTCTTACATTTCCTTTGTACTTCTTCAATTCACCTTATCTTCCTCTTGTTCTACTTGTCTTGCCTTGTTCTCCTCGTATTTCTCATGTTCTTACATTTCCTTTGTACTTCTTCAATTCACCTTATCTTCCTCTTGTTCTACTTGTCTTGCCTTGATCTCCTTGTATTTCTCATGTTCTTACATTTCCTTTGTACTTCTTCAATTCACCTTATCTTCCTCTTGTTCTACTTGTCTTCGCCTTGTTCTCCTTGTATTTCTCATGTTCTTCTTACATTTCCTTTGTACTCCTTCAATTCACCTTATCTTCCTCTTGTTCTACTTGTCTTGCCTTGTTCTCCTTGTATTTCTCATGTTCGTTTTACATTCCCTTTGTCCTACTTGTATTCTCCTTACTTTCCTTGTCTCCTATTTGTTCTCCTTGAATCACCTTTCTTCTCCCTACTGTCCTATTTTTTCCTTTGCATAACCCTAGATGTCCTTCTATTCTCCTTATATTCTTCTTGTTTTCCATTTATCCCCTTGTTCTTCTTGTATTCCCCTAATTTTGCATGTATTTATCTTGTTATCATTGTATTCTACTTGTTCCCCTTTTCTTAGGCTTCTTCCAGTTGTCTTTCCCTTGATGTCCTTGTTTTCCCTTATTTCCTTTTGTTTTCATGTTCTCCTTGCTTTTCCCTTCTTCTTTTCCATTATTCTCCTTGTCTTTCGCATGTTTTCTTTCTTCCCCTTCTTTTCCTTTTATTGTCATGAGTCTCCTTGTATTTCCCTTATTCACATTTTATTCTTCTATTTCACTGTATTCCTTAAATATTCCCTTCTTCATTGCATGCCCCTTATTCTCGTTGTAATTAAACGTAATGAAAAACAATAAAGTTATGCACCTGTGTGTGTGTGTGTGTGTGTTTTTTTTTTTTTTTTTTTTTTTACTTTCGGTATTATAGATATTCTGTTTTTTTTTTTTTTCAGGTTTGGGAAGCACATGTTCAGGTGAGAGCGACTGTAAAGCAATCAGTCAAGCAACATGCGTAAGTGGCATCTGTGCTTGCCCTGCAAATTTTGTAGCAGGTTCCTTCGATAATAAATGTCTTAGAAGTAAGTATATTTTTAAAACGCTAATAACAATCTAAACTTATGCACCAAAGCGTCATCATAAGTAGTATGCAGAATGACCAATTTTCTTTACTTTATGCTTCAGGCAAATCCTGATTATGGCCGTATTTCTTTGGATTTTTCTTAAGAAGGGTCTTAATTTTTTCGGAGATTTTTTTTTCAGTTATTTCTTTGTAGGCTGGAAACAGTAAGTACCAAAACGTTTCTTTTCTTCTTAATTATTACAATTTTTTACTAATTGACGGGTATAGGAAAATTCCTCTGATAAATTCATCAGAGTATATATTAAGAAATTCTAACCAATAAATCATTCTGCAGTTATGCCTACATATAAGTATAAAATTGTTTAATCACTTGAGCTAGTAAAAGATCTTAAAATATTTTATGCTCGACCATGCCGAAATGTAGTAATTATACACCTGGTAGCAGACCTTTAATGCATGTCATTAAAGTACACCTACTCATTAAAGATCAGGTCTTTCAGCCAATGACGACTCAGGTTACAACTGTTCAGCCAATGACAGGTCAGCTTTCTACCGTTATAAAACCGCAAGTATCGATTATTCTCGGATATGCAATCGAAAGAGAATTAGCGAAAAGTCACGGAGGCTGGAAATCCAATACTGTCGCAGAAGGTTATGTTCTGTTACTATAATAATTAGCGTTAATTGTAAATAATATTCAAATAAATTCAATTTGTCATCTCGCTTTTCAATGTCTAATTTAATTTCAATGCTATTTCTGTAGGTTCTTATGGCCTAGCAAGGTCAATGTGGACATCTGTTCCTCGGAAAAAATCAATACTTACGCGTCTATGCACATCTCACAACATACGGAACATTGCTCCAGGTCAGATACAATAAAATTAATAATATCGAGTTAGAAATATGGTCGAGCATAAAAAGTCGTATGAAACTCGCCTATAATGGTAATTAAGAAGCTCGTATGAAAATTATGAAACTCGCTTGCGCTCGTTTGATAAATATCCATACTCACTTCTTAATTACCTTCATTATAGGCTCGTTGCATAATGTACTATTTAAGACTCCTAATGCAAAAAGTAGGCCCTTTAACAGTACGCGATTATGTTAAAATATACTGTTATTGGGAAATGTGTTAAAGCGTAGGTCTAACTACATTCTTAATAGTAGGCCATGAATTGTTTGGCTACTGAAAGTTCTTTGACATTAGGTAATACAAAACAAGAAAACGCTTTGCTTTGTAGGTTAACTTATCAATAGAAAGAATAAAGTGACGTAAACCTTAGAACACCAACAGATCTGTTCATATAGCAACAAATATAAGAGTCACTGACAATTATTCAGATATAAAACGAACACGTGCATGTTTCCACACAGTTTCTTTCGAGATATCTAGCGTAGATTTTATTTTACGGAGAGAAGAATGTGATTTCCCTTTGAACATTAGGAAAACTTCAAGATTCATTTCATTAGTGGATGGTCAACCAGATCCTCTTATGAATCTGAATTTCGCTTCTATTCTACTCACAGTTGGCTGAGAGATAGGTGGCCGAATAGGATAAGTTTTATTTTAAGATTGTGCATATCTTTAGTTGTATAGGATCTACGTCTTCTGTCACCCAATGCCATTTTTTGTTAATAACATCTTGTTTTATATTGATTTTACCAATCAATTTCCTTTCATAACACAAGGACTAAGAAATTGTATCAACAATAACATTTTTACTATGGTAACAATAGCCATACTGTTTCTATCTATACTAATAATAAATCTGTAGCCGAAATTTTTATGGTAATTTTCGATTTTCCAAAAATAATTGGTCCTAACATATATAATTAACCACCCTGAAACAGAAAATCGCATTTTTGAGATTTTTGTTTGTATGTCTGTCTGGATGTTTGTTACCTTTTCACGCGATAATGGCTGAACCGATTTATATGCAAATTGGAATATAAATTAAGTTCGTTGTAACTTAGATTTTAGGCTATATGGCATTCAAAATACTTTATTTAAAAGGGGGGTTATAAGGGGGCCTGAATTAAATAAATCGAAATATTTCGCTTATTATTGATTTTTGTGAAAAAGTTACATAACAAAGGTTTCTTTAAAAATGATTTCCGATAAGTTTTATTCTTTACAAAATTTTGATAGGACTGATATTTAATGAGATAAATGAGTTTTAAAATTAAAATAACGCCATCTAAGACGGTGCAATGAATTAAGAACTTATTATAGACTTCGTTGGACAACAACAATCGAAACAGGGGCTTTGGACATCAACAATCGAAAGCTATTAAACATAGCCTACAGAGAATGTTTCTGTGTTTGTATGAAGTAATATCAGAAGCTAAATTAACCGATTTGTATAATTAATTATTATTTCACCATTCGAAAGTGTAATTTCTCTAGATGGACATAATGCTATAATGTTATTACAGTAACGTCTGAGTAAATCGAGGACAGGTAAGATTAAAATAGCTTCTTATGCACAGAAAATTTGATAGGCTATTTTGTACATTCGTTTTCTGTATTTCTTGAAATAATATTTATGTACACTCATTTTAATCTCAGAGAATTAACGAACAACGAGAGTGTATTGATTTAGTATGCAGTAACAGTACGTTAGCTTAGCAATCCATTAATTTATAATTCAAATTTTAACTATGCTCAATTGAATCGTGTTAAAATACATAAAATATATATGCAATAAATGCAATGCAAAAAAAATTGGGTAATGAGCGAAGCAGATTATCTTGCGCTGTTGTAAAAGTTGTTCCCTGGATCAAACGTCCTATTTTAATTATGTAATTACTTTATATTTATTTCTAACAGGTGCAGCGGAGCGCACGGGTACGGCTAGTATAGAAATAAAGCATTACAAAAATTTGCTTTTTGATTAAACAAACTATAGATTTCATTCAAAACTTTTCTCAATGACGTCATATTTCGGACAACAATTGTCGCAAAACTATTTTATTTTCACAAAAATATTCCTGATTACACTAAAGATTTTATGTCTCAGCTTTTTGTACTAAAATCTCTCATTCACTTTTAACATTTGAGTGTTCGCGCTTATTATAATCCCGTTATTCCTCGCGTGGGCTACTATTGTAGCCCATTAGGATTTTGACTCTATTTTAATCTGTTATAATTTGTATTTGAGTTTTTAATTATTCATTTCCCTACTTTACTTTTATTAACCAATATTTCTTAATTTTATATAATATATTTTCATTTTTATTCTTCTTCTTTCTTCTTCTTTTGTGGGCTCTTCCACTCTTCAGCGGTTGCCCTGAATTCCCTTCCGCCATCCTTCTCGATCCCGCCAATCCTCCTCCAGCATATGTCGGTCCTTCATCATTTGCATGACACCGGCTTTCCATGTTTTTCTTGGTCTCGCACGCTTCCTCCTTTTCCGAGGTGACCATTCCAGAATAATCTTGGCCATCTTCCTTCTTTCATCCTTTTTACGTGGCCATACCATTGAAGAGTTCGTTTTTCGATTCTTTCAATTACCGACTCTTCCATCTCCATCATTTGCCTCACATCCTCATTCCTTCTCCTTTCCAATCTGGATACTCTAGCAGCTCTCCTTATTCCCTCCATCTCCGTCGCTTGTATCTTACACTTCTGACGTTCAACAAGTGCCCATCCCTCTGCCCCGTATGTTAGTATAGATTCAACTATAGATTGTAGAATTCTTTTCTTCATTTGTTTGGAAATGGATCTACTCCACAGTACCCCATTCAGCATCTTTATTGCCCTTCTTGCTTGCTGCACTCCGTGATCTACATCTGCTTCACAGCTCCCAGACTCTTGGATAATAGACCCCAAATACTTAAAATGTCTCACAGATTTAATTGTTCCTTGCGGTAGGATAATATCTCTTCCACTATTGCCCACAGCGAGGTATTCAGTTTTATTCATATTAATGCAAAGACCTCCTATATCAAAGGCTTCCATCAACTTCCTCAACATGAACATAGCATCTTCACGACACTGAGCAATTAATACCTGGTCGTCTGCAAATAGGAGAGAATGTATTGTTTCATGTCCAATTGGAACTCCCATACCTTTACACGATCGATTCCATCTCTCTAAGACTTGCTTCATTTTTATTATAAATTAATAAGAAGTTGCTTCTAAAATAAAGTTACGGTTTTACTCGCGTGGGCTACAACTGCAGCCCAAGGAAAAACAATCACTCTCACTGTGAACATCTGGTCAAGTCAGAAACTATAACACCACTGATGCAGCGTTACAAGTGTACGGCAAAGGTATACGAAAGGAAAATGTCGCCGCTTTATTTTCGAAGACGTCATAGCATACAAAAAAGAGTGGGCTGCAACAGTAGCCCATGCGAGCATTGAAATGTTAATTGCAATTATTCGTTACTTTTGACAACCCCCGTACAGCGAATTATATGACGCTGAAATGTTAATTTTTAGTATGGCAATGTAACAGCTTGACATCTTTATTTCCACAGAGGTCGAGCACGGTGGAGTCTGCGAAGAATCTATTCAGTGTTACTACTCTAAACGAACCCGGTGCTTGAACGGAAGATGCGTATGTAAGACGGGTTACAACTACACTGGACAGAAATGTGTTGGGACATCAGGTATGTAATTGTTGATACAAATTAATACACACTAGGTCAGTAATTGCCAATAGGCAAAGCTTTTCTCCGGCCCACACAGAAAACATCAATGATCAGAAAAAGAAGTCGAATAAGACGATGTACTCGTAGTTATACGAAAGGAAATTGTTTAAAAAATATGAGAGAGGTAGAAAACGTCAGATTTTTTTTTTCAATTACATTTTATCGGCAATTGACTTGGGAAACATTCTAATGTCCTCGCATATAAGTAATACTTCTGAAGTAAAAGCAATGTTACTGAGATAAACTAATATAGTGTATAATTTGAAATTATGACACTCGTGGCTCAAAATAACGCAATAGTAATATGCGTTACAAGAGCGGTATGTTGAAGTTTTCATTTTCGAGGAAAAGTTTGAAAAAGCGAACCGTAGTCGAGCTTTTTTAATTTCCGACAATTGAAAGAAAACATACCACTCGTGTATCGTACAATATTTTGTGCGAAGATCGTTTATTACATACCTGAAAGAGGAATTTCTAATTAGTTGCAACGAAATCTCCATCTTGGTTTCTGTTCAATGACGGCAAATTTGCAAAACAAAAATATCTATCTTCAACATTGTTGCTTTAAAATGTTTTCTGTGTTTACTATACTCCAGCAGGCCGTGATATACGTCTGTCTTTTTCTTCGTTAAAAGTAGCCGCAATGTCGTGTCTGGAATCTTGTTTATTTTTTCACGGCTTCCTTAATATTACTTGCATCACGAATGCAGTAACTTTAGTGGAGTTGTAGAGTTTACTTAATTTTTGCAAATATTTAAAAACAATAATTAACGGTGCAATTTAGGTGAAATTGCAGTAGTAAGTTTCCAATTTATAATTATTACTATATTGAACGTCTCTAAAAATAATATGTTAAAAGCCTAAAGCAGTAAAATCAATATGTCACTTAAGCGGTAAGAAGAGGGAAATTGTTATGTGTGTTAGGTTGGGAATACTGAATGTGGAATTTTAGACTATCCGCGGATTGGTTTTGTGCGGAAACAAAGCAAATACGCACGATCTCGCACAAAGATAGTTTAATTGTATTAGTGTTTTTGGACAAACTATGTGAATAGTTTTTCAGATTCCAAGAAACTTGCATTGTACGTTTTGTCAATATCTTGGTCAACATACACGTGTGTTAATTAAGCTTCTTCGACTTAAGTCAGCGATGTATAAGAAATAGCGCGTGAACGACCTTACATTCTTTCACATGCTATCTGGCTACAGTAATATAGATCAGTCATGTCAATTGATGCCCATAAGCGCAAGCGCGCGCTTTAGAGCTCAGGAGAGCCTGAGCGCTTTACAACGGAAAGGAAGGAGACAAAAGAACTTATTAAAACTGTATCCATGTTAATTTTTAGATTTGTCTGAAAAGTATAAGTGTATTATAAGAATATGAGTTCTAATTTTATTACTCATTTTTCACAAATTTGCTTTTCTATTCAAAAGGAATATTTTTTCAACTTTTGTTTTATTGAAAAGTGAAATTTTCAGGTATAGGTTGTTGTAAAGTTCACATAAATGCCTGCGTGTTCCTTCAGAAGACGAGAGCTGGTGCGATTGTCCCCTAGTATTACGGGCCGGATGTCCACTCACACCCCGCCCCTAGTAACTCCCTCCCGGTGCCGACAGGTCTCCTCACCACATGGCCCGGCCCGGCCCGGAGAGAGATGGTCTCGCTGGAAGACACATTCCTTCAGAAAACGGGTCTCGCTATTTTTTTTTCTCCCCTCGTATTAGGAGCCAGATGTCCACCCACACCCCTGCCTCTAGCAACTTGCTCACGGCGCCGAGGGGTCCCCCGACCACGCGAACAAGCCAAGAGGGAGAAGAGTCCCACTAAAGGCCACAATGTTGTGGCGGGAATTTGTGACGTCACATAGCGTCATAACCATCCAAGCCACGCCAAGGAGGAGAGAAATGGCGCGAAGCCCGAGGTGTATATAAGGCGGGCCCAAAATGGCATACAGCGTATTCCGAATCTCACCGGTGAGCAATCCGATGGCATCACGGTGTTCCAAATTCCACCGATGACGTCATTGATGCTCCACCGGTGTCGCACCGGTGCCATCAACTTGCAGAGGTGGTGGCAGTCTCCATCAGCCGCCATCAGTGAATCTGATTGGTTCTTGTATAGGGCGGGAATTAGCAGACGAATAACATCGTGCACTGTTGTGTCATGGCGGTGTGTTCTGCTTTAGTTCTGCTGTATTGTTTGTAATGAGCACAACGTAAAAACAATATGCTAATGGATTATGAGCGAACATGTCAACGGACCCATTATTACTACCGGTTCAAGAAATAAATTGTTTATGCTATCTTTTCTTTGAACGAGATGGGAGTACGAAAATTTCGCAAAATTTTGGTAGCGTAGCACAGACAACAACTTGTACAGTCGCCATGACAGCCATCGATCCTTCCAGCAGTTTTGTTCCTTATTTCGCTGCAACGTGACGTCATTGATGCCACCGGACCGGTGAGATTCGGAATACGCTGATAGGGACATTCGTCGCCGGCTAGGGGGGGCAGCCACTATGCTCCCTCTGCCACCGACAACATTTCTTTCTCTGATCCAGCGTGCTGTACTTCGTCGGATCGGGTTTTCACGGCCGACACTTACACCCGGAACAGAAACGCATCGCCGGCTCTGTCTCCGCCTCCCCGCTCCGATCTCCCTAACCAAGCTATCCTAGTATTGCTCTTCTCGACTACCTCCCCCCCCCTTATCACCTTGTCTGGATTCCACGTGCTCTAACCCTTTTAAAAAACATAGTCTTTTCTATCTTCGACTTCCCTCTCTGTGGACGCCCATCGCCGGCCATTTGTCAGCGGAGCTCGTTAGCAGAGAGTAACCCCTCCATCTCTCGTCGGTCGTCGAATCGCGGACCCTTTGGGGGCAGAGCTTCGATAGGCGAGAACCTCCAGCACCCCTGCTTCCCGTCTCTCGGTTCTCCTACCCACCGTATTCGCACCCCTGTTTCGAGCAAACTCTCTCTTCAGTTTTCCCCAGGCACTCCCGTTTCTGCTCTCTACTCCTTTCTACGTTGCTAGCCCGTTCCCTTCATACCAGCTCCTCGCTACTCTCTCTCCCTTGTCTTATCTTCGTCTCTCCCCAGGCACTCCCGTTACCCCTCTCCACTATTCTCAGTCATGACAACAGCACGCCTTCAAGTTAGCTTCAGCCAGAGTCACAGGGACAAAAACGGCAATATTTTAGAGTTTCTCAAAGACACTCCCGTTTCCCCTGCCCACGAATAGGAGGCGGACACTGTTTATTTCAAATAAACTACTATATCTGTATCAACGTATTTTCTTCCTACATCATCGTATAACCCCCCTCCCCACGAAGTTCGTCACCACCTGTCCTTTACTCCCGTTTCCCCTCTCATCAACTGGGACCACAGCAGGAGAACGTCTAAGCAGATCAAAGTACAACACTTATACCGTAACGTCACCCTTCCCCACACACTTCAGCTCCCCTTGTCACGTCACTCCCGTTTCCCTTCTCAACACCTAGGACAGCAGTCTTCAGCAGAGGGACGTCTACGGAGGCCGGCGCATGACAAGGTCTATTTATTTAGTAGCCTTATAGGTACTGAAACAATGTTTTCGTAAATCTAAAATACGTATTACTGAAGATAGTGTATTACAAATTTTGAAAACATTCGCATGGAAAATTAATGTTTGTGAGGAAATGAATTAACAAAGCAACTACAGTTACATCATAAGCAAAAGAAATATGTCCATGCGTTTTAAAAATGTCAGCTTCAGCAGGTTTCCAGAAAATAATTTAATATTTGATGATAGGAAATTGCGCACCAATATCACCTTAAAAGCATAATGTGATAAGAGTTTTGTTATGGAATATTAGTTACACTTAACTAGGTAACTTTGCTTTGTACTATAATATTGTTTTGATTAGTTCATTGTTTACTTTTATAAAGCTAAATATACCACCAAGATCAATTCCAACTTATCATGTCATACTCAATCTCTTTTTCTTTATGAATGATGTGTTTCATTCACTTAATACAGTACAGTTGTCCGGACTATGGAATTTATGTGAATATTCCATCTTAACTCTTTATTATGTTATTAACGTTTAAAACACAACTGCAATACTAAGAAATTGGTGTAAATGCTTTTGTTTTACAGACAATATAGATAATATCAAATAGAAAGAAGCCATATAAAAATAACGATTTAAAATTTCAGTTTCTGTTTGAAGCTTGTGCACAACTGTTTTTTTTTAATCCAACAGGCTGCTTATTCCTCCTTCCATACGTTGCCCTTGATGCCCGCGCACAACGTCAAGGTCAGAAAAATGCGCTTGCTTTGACATCACTGATATAGACTATGTTGTATGAATAGGAGTAACAAACGACAAGGTTGAACAAAATTAACATTATGAAGTCGAGATGCAGTTACTCTTTATACTTTTGTTTATATATTTTAATGCAATATAATTATTTCAAAGGATAAGATGTTATGTATCTACTATTTCGAATAATTAACAAATTTTCATTGTACCTTAAAATACGGTTGAATAATTTAAATATAACTGCGAAAAATTTCGCCAGAATCTCTTCTACGATTTCCTCTTCACACCAGCCTCATTAGGCTTCGCAAAAAGTTATTAAAAGAAGCAAACTAAGCATAGGGCGCTTAACATGATCCAATGGATTGATCTTTCATCTTGTCCGTGAAAACCTATCGCTACGTATGTGCTACTGAAAAGAGTAATAGATTAATGTTAAGGAATTGTGAAAGCTGAACAAGTCCTTGTCATTATACGTACATTTAAGCAGTGCAGTTTGTGAAAAATCAATTAATTTTAGCTGCAATTATAGACGAAAATGTCCTGAATTTTCGGAATATCGACGACAGAAGATCTGAAATTTGTGCTGCCTCGCTTCCATTTAGCGTTTCTGAACACTGCATTTCTAATCAATACACGTTTTCCACACATTAAGGACAGTGTAATTCTTCCTTGTTCTATACATCGCCGCTCTACTTAACGTATGCATGGACAACCTTTGCACCTCTACCCCTCTATCATTGCGTCATTGTATGGGAAGGAAGTTAACCAGCGCGCGCAGAGCAATCTGGCCGTCGCGTGCTTCAGCTCGCACGGATTTAAATATGCATTGCTGTCGTAAGTAATATAGAAAATTGTTACAGAAATAGATTGTCAAACAGTCTCTTCGCAGATGTTTCAAGATCATTCACCATCTCTCACATTCAACTTCGCTAAAATCACCTATCAATATCGTATTAAACAGGGGCGTATATTGCGGTTGTTCAAGGTGTGCGCTGGTCACCCTGTAAATTCGGTAATCTCATTTTTTATTTTAAGTTGTTTTATATAATACAGCAATAATTTTAATTTATCACAATTTAAATGCGTGGTAATCTCATTGGAAGTTGACTTATATAGTTCAACACTAATTTCAATTTATTACCATTTAAATATTTTAAATGCCTGCTGGTTTAATGTGCACACCATCCCCAGAACGGCTTTCATTTCATAACGTAGGCTACGCTCTGCCTGACGAAGTGGGATGAGGTCTGGTCTGGTTGTCCAGCCCGGACTAAAGAACATCCCCTGCTGAGAGTTACTGCTACAATTCTCTGCGCGCGCACGGTGGCATGCTGGAATTACTCGCTTCTCTCAAGCTCGCAGGTCGTCCTGTATACAGGCAGCTCAACTTGTCAATTGCAGCGTTACAAAACATTGTGTTTGACGTGTGTGTTTACTGTTTGTGTGAGTGAATTTACTGTGTTTAGGTTTTACTAGGGTTCATAGCTGTGTGCCAGCGCAGGTGAACAATTTAAGTTACTTATTTAATGATAATAGCACTTGGAAATGTACACTGTAAAAGATCTTTTGCAAAAGCCATTTTCTTCTCGTCCACTAGGAGAGAAATTGCATAGGGGAGAGTCGGGTAGTATTGGACATCGGGTAGTATCGGACAGTGCGTTTCTTTCATCTACCACCATATGGTAGTACCTGAATGACATGGTTACATTTCTCTATGCGACATCACAAAAGCGTAACCATGTCAATCAGGTACTATCATAGTGTGGTAGATGAAAGAAACTCGCTGTCCGATATTACCCGATGTCCGATAATACCCGACTCTCCCCTATAATGAATAAGGGTAGACCTACCCCGCCAATTCCAGATTTAGTGCAACAATATAAAACAAAAAGCGAACAATACACTAGACATTTTTCTATTTCACAATATGGAAATGTAGAATAGTTAGCGGGTTGTGGAACTTCAAACAGGTTATTTTGCTGGCCATGCTTATTGTTTGATCATAAATAATGCAATTTTGAATAACGTTATTTGTAGTTGCCTCCTTTCTCCGGCATTTGCAGGGCAAACATTGAAACAAGGTGATTAATTTTTAAGAAGTTGTGGTGCGAGTACTTTGAAATATTTTAATGTCATTTTATTTTAATTTTATGTCATTTTCCCATTAGTTTAAGGGCATTTTAATGATCATTTTAAGTAGATTTTTAGGTCATCAACATCCGCCCCATAGTTATTAAATATAAATAATACTAAATTATATATTAAAAATGGCAGTTAATGTTGACCCGATATTTCACTTAGGCCTATAATAATTGTGCGAGATAGACCAACTACTGTATATATTTTTAACAGAACACCCAAACTCCAGGTTCAGCATACGCCACTGGTATTAAGATGGTATTCAATCAAATATATATAAAATAGGTGTAAAAATGTTTGCTGACGAAGTTATGTATTTCAATACATTTTTTATTTAAGTTTTAACAATCTCATTAAAACGTAAATAAAAAATGTATTGCAATATCTTATCTAATTAATATCATATCGAACCGGAAAGGACAATATCCATATCTTACGAGACGCAACGGAAAGCTGTCTGAAATTCGAGGATCAGAACGAGCGCCGTTGCGGTCCAATCCATTTTGAGCCCTGGTCAAAGGGTGTATTGACACTTGTGATAATATTAACATTTTAGAGTTTAAATTACAATAGAAGGAAACAATGATTCTGAAATCACAAAGGTAACAATTAAGGATCGATCAGGATTAGCAATTCCGAACAGAATTTTATGGGATAAACAAATGTTTAAATGAACAAAAGGACATATTTGTAAATCAATGGTCAGAAGTGTAGTGCAGAAGTATGAAATATTGATACTTACTTACTTACAAGTAAGTATCAATATTTACTTACAAATGGCTTTTAAGGAACCCGAAGGTTCATTGCCGCCCTCACATAAGCCCGCCATCGGTCCCTATCCTGTGCAAGATTAATCCAGTCTCTATCATCATACCCCACCTCCCTCAAATCCATTTTAATATTATCCTCCCATCTACGTCGCGGCCTCCCCAAAGGTCTTTTTCCCTCCGGTCTCCCAACTAACACTCTATATGCATTTCTGGATTCGCCCATACGTGCTACATGCCCTGCCCATCTCAAACGTCTGGATTTTAAGTTCCTAATTATGTCAGGTGAAGAATACAATGCGTGCAGTTCTGTGTTGTGTAACTTTCTCCATTCTCCTGTAACTTCATCCCGCTTAGCCCCAAATATTTTCCTAAGCACCTTATTCTCAAACACCCTTAATCTATGTTCCTCTCTCAGAGTGAGAGTCCAAGTTTCACAACCACACAGAAGAACCGGTAATATAACAGTTTTATAAATTCTAACTTTCAGATTTTTGGACAGCAGACTGGATGATAAGAGCTTCTCAACCGAATAATAACACGCATTTCCCATATTTATTCTGCGTTTAATTTCCTCCCGAGTGTCATTTATATTTGTTACTGTTGCTCCAAGATATTTGAATTTTTCCACCTCTTCGAAGGATAAATCTCCAATTTTTATATTTCCAATGAAATATTGATGCAAAATTAAAATATAAATTACAGCCAACAGAAACTGAATTTTTAAGCAAGGTCAATACGATGCTAAAACCTGGACAGAATTGGAAATGATACGATAAGTGAAGAATAAAGCATAGAGATTCTATTATACAGCTTGAAGAAACTAAGAAAAATACAACGGTTTGGATATGTAAACGCGATAGATGCAAATATGTTATCTAAGAGCTTTTGATGTGTCCCAACTGGGGAGGAAATAAGTGAAAGACTCAAGAAAACATGGCAGGAGAGTACTATTGACGTGATGGAAGAGAGAGGATTACAGGATAGTGATTAGGAAGACAGAAATTAATGGAAGAAGAAAATTTCAATTGTAAACAAATGGTATAGCAACTTGTATTTACATTTCAAACCTGTATGCTATGCTACATTGTTATAATAATAATAATAATAATAATAATAATAATAATAATAATAATAATATTATTATTATTATTATTATTATTACTAGCCGTACCCGTGCGCTCCGCTGCACCCGTTAGAAATAAATATAAAGTAATTTCATAATTAAAATAGGACATTTGATCCAGGGAACATTAGTGTTTGATAGAAGGATAAATCGTTTAATATGTTACTTAATTTAAATTGCATCCAAATAATTAAAATGCGATCATTTTGCTCCAGAGACACTCATTTGGTGCAATGACAATTCCTTTAACATGTTTCTTAATTTTTATTACATGTAACCATAGTTTAATGAAGACTGACATCATTTAGATTTAATGTGTATATTTTATTTTACTTGTTATTGGTTTCCATTGAATATGTTAATAACTTAATTTTAACCCTTGTTTTCTACGTATTCAGTAAATGGCGCTTGGCCCTCTATGGTTGTGAACCCTTCAAATAACTTAAATTATATTATATAATATTACATATTATATTGTATTATATTATATTATATTATGTTATATTATATTATATTATATTATATTATATTATATTATATTATATTATATTATATTATATCAGAAGTTACTGTAATAACATTATAGCATTATGTCCATCTAGAGAAACTACACTTTCCAATGGTGAAATAATAATTAATTATAACTTATAAATCGGTTAGTTTAGCTTCCGTTATTACTTCATACAAACACAGAAACATTCTCTGTAGGCTATCTTTCATAGCTTTCGATTGTTGCTGTCCAAGGCCCCTTATAGACGAAGTCATTTGTTTTTTAATTCATTACACGGCCTTAGATGGCAGTTATTTTAATTTTAAAACTCATTTATCTCATTAAATATCAGTCCTATCAAAATTTTTCAAGGAATAAAACTTATCGCAAATTATTTTTAAAGAAACTTTTGTTATGTAACATTTTTCACAAAAATCAATAATAAGCGAGATATTTCGATTTATTTAATTCAGACCCCCTTATAACCCCCCTTTTACATAATGTATTTTGAATGCCATGTACCTTAAAATG
The DNA here is from genome assembly GCF_040183065.1 of Periplaneta americana. Classification (NCBI taxonomy): domain Eukaryota; kingdom Metazoa; phylum Arthropoda; class Insecta; order Blattodea; family Blattidae; genus Periplaneta; species Periplaneta americana. The sequence continues at coordinate 34,092,291 of NC_091123.1, read as the reverse complement.
TAAGTTACAACGAACATAATTTATATTCCAATTTTCATATAAATCGGTTCAGCCATTATCGCGTGAAAAGGTAAAAAAACATACAGACAGACATACAAACAAAAATTTCAAAAAAGCGATTTTCGGTTTCAGGGTGGTTAATTATATATGTTAGGACCAATTATTTTTGGAAAATCGAAAATTACCAGAATAATTTCGGCTACAGATTTATTATTAGTATAGATTATTATTATTATTATTATTATTATTATTATTATTATTATTACTCTATTATTATTGTTATTATTATTATTATTATTATTATTATTACTATTATTATTATTATTATCATTGAGACTTTAACATAAATTATTATTTGAACTTGCTTATAGGTCTAGGAGAGCCATGTACGGACGATGTAGACTGTATTGTTCCTGGTGATCCAAATCAGGACACTGTGAGGTGCTTTAACTACCAATGCGATTGCAAGAGAGGATATAAGAGATCCGGAGATCGTTGTGGTAATAATGAAACACAAATAATATAAATATCTCTAACAATTTATTTTTATGTCCGTGAGTGCAAATGTGAACATGCCACAAACCCAAAATATTAAATAAAACAGCAAAACGCCTAAGCATAACCTTAAGGAGACATGTTACTGAGTTCTTGTAATTACTATAATTCTCTTTGCAGCTTGAGTATTTTACATTTGCTAGATATTGTTAAAATACACACGCACAATTTTTCTCAACTTGTTTTGCTTTGCCCAAAAAATGTTCATTCCAACCTATTTTTTTATTTACAAATAATTTAATTTCTAGTCTACATTTATCTGGGTCTGACATAAAAATAATCAATTTCATAAAAGTTTAAAATGAAGTTAAGACTCCCTATAATGAAATGCTGCATTGCTTTTTCCTGGTCAACATACTCAGTAAACAAATACTTTGAACATTCGATTCTTCCTGGCTTTTCAAATTCGCTGTCCCACATAAAAAATCACAGCTCTCTTAACCCAGATAAGACTGACGTCCTATATATAGGACCCGAACGTTTTATTTTTTTAACATTGCGTGTAAGATTTTCATAGTCGGCAATCATGATACCATAATCCTTATGTGTTATAAATTGCCTCCAATTTTTTTTTCTTATATTTAGTCTGTCATAGTCAATGTTATTATCATATTTGTGTGAAACGTCCGGTGTCCTATATGTAGGACGTCAGTCTTATCTGGGTTAATAATAACAATACGTATACTTGAATGCATTAATTCATACAAAGACATGTCGTGAATGTGTGCGTAAAGTTTTACTACTGTCGATGTAGTCATTCAGAAGACATCATTTTCCTAATACGTAAAAAAAAAAAAAAAATCTCATTTGCGGTAAAATGACTTAAAGTTTGTTACATTGTGCATTCTGAATAAAGGACTAGTATAATTTATGTGAGATAAACTGAATTTCTAATTTAAAATAAAGACATAGGAATGAAATCTTCACTAGATTATTCCTCAACAAACAGTACATTTTTGGCACCATATTTAAGAAAATAAACAGTAACTTCATACTCGCAATTTCTTTCAAAATCATCGATCAATTGAAAAGAGCTTGTCAGACGAAATATAAAGAATTTACTTTACTAAACATCGATCATTCTCGGTAGAAGCAGTCGATCGACATTTTCGTTTCAGCGTCATACTCGCAACAGTAATGGTGGATTGTTTCTTCATGCCTTAATTCAAGTATTAAATCGGTTAATTTAGCTTCCGATATTACTTCATACACACACAGAAACATTCTCTGTAGGCTATGTTTAATAGCTTTCGATTGTTGCTGTCCAAGGCCCCTTTTTCGATTGTTGTTGTCCAAGGCCCCTCATAGACGAAGTCATTTGTTATTTCATTGCACAGTCTTAGATGGCGTTATTTTAATTTTAAAACTCATTTATCTCATTAAATATCAGTCCTATCAAAATTTTGTAAAGAATAAAACTTAACGGAAATCATTTGTTAAGAAACTATCGTTATGTAACATTTTTTACAAAAATCAATAATAAGCGAGATCTTTCGATTTCTTTAATTCAGGCCACCTTATAACCCCCTTTTAAATAAAGTATTTTGAATGCCATATAGCCTAAAACCTAAGTTACAACGAACTTAATTTATATTACAAATTTTCATATAAATCGGTTCAGCCATTATCGCGTGAAAAGGTAACAAACATCCAGACAGATACACAAACAAAAATTTCAAAAATGCGATTTTCGGTTTCAGGGTGATTAATTATATATGTTAGGACCAATTACTTTTGGAAAATCGAAAATTACCACAAAAATTTCGGCTACAAATGTTTTTATTAGTATAGATATCCGGTGTGCTATGTTCACAATTAATCACTGGCATGTAGTAATGTGAATCATCTGAAGGAATACTTTGTGCCACTGCAATGTAATACGACGGAATATAAGATGAAAATTAATCTTCAAACCATTACTTTTCGCACGCATTTCGAAATGATATAACCTTGCAAGTTTAGAAAAATACTAATATCTGTATTAAAATAAAAACAGAAAAATAATGAAAAGAGATCAAAATCCGAACTTCATGCACTGCCTATAGAAAAATGACGAGAAGAGATCAAACTCCGAACTTCATGCACTGCCTATAGAAAAATAACGAGAAGAGATGAAAAACCGAACTTCATGCACTGCCTATAGAAAAATGACGAGAAGAGATCAAAATCCGAACTTCATGCACTGCCTATAGAAAAATGACGAGAAGAGATCAAAATCCGAACTTCATGCACTGCCTATAGAAAAATGATGACAAGAGATCAAAATCCGAACTTCATGCACTGCCTATAGAAAAATGACAAGAGATCAAAATCCGAACTTCATGCACTGCTTATAGAAAAATGATGACAAGAGATCAAAATCCGAACTTGATGCACTTCCTATAGAAAAATGACGATAAGACATCAAAATCCGAACTTCATGCACGTCCTATAGAAAAATGACAATAAGACATCTAAATCCGAACTTCATGCACTGCCTATAGAAAAATGATGATGACAGGAGATCAAAATCCGAACTTCATGCACTGCCTATAGAAAAATGATGACAAGAGATCAAAATCCGAACTTCATGCACTCCCTACACTCGAGTTCAACGCGCTTCCGCCTGAGCCTCACGATTTTTTGCTTCAGCAAGTAACAGTGATGCGACAGTCATTTGACTCGTAAATTTTCAGTTTCTTTCTCTTTAACCTGGTTTCTAGCGAAAAAGCTTATACATGTGTCTTGTGGATTTGGTTATTTTTTCACCCAAAATTTTCCCGACCGAATCTTGACATCGCACGCATACTTGTCTTCTTGTGACAGAACAATAAATTGAACTGGACGTGTTTGGGGACACCTAATGTTTTTCCATCAGGTTCATCAGTGGTTTTTGTAAGTTCGGTTCTGAGTGCGCTCGTGTAAATATGGGGATAAGAGAAGGGCTGTAATCTGTAGTTTGCTTCCTGCTTCATCTGCACTATCTGACAAGCAGAAAAAAAGAAAGCGAAAAATATAGAGTAAGATGTCTTAATCAAGCAGAGGGGGCGCACGGACGCAGCTGAGACAGCGACAGAGATGCGAAGTAGGATGACGAATACGCAGCACAGACAATACCGTTACAGTTCAATGAATGAAGGTTTACTACAAAATCAAAATTAATTTCTCTGTATATTTATTATTCATTAATTCATAGTTTTCCCTGCAAGGATAGGTATTTCACTGAAAATCCTGCATTCTACAATCTTTCTTATTTTCAATCCTCCTCTTTGTCTCCGCATATGATCCATATCTTAATGTCGTCTATCATCCGATATCTTTTTATGACCAGAACTTTTCTCCCGTTCAACATTGCTTCCAGTAAGTCTTTCAGTTTGTAGTCTCTTCTTAGACACTGACCTAGCCAATTCCTTTTTATCTTCCTTATCAGTTTCAGCTACATTGTTTCTTCACCCACTCTTTCCAACACAGATTCATTTCTTATTCTGTCCATCCATTTAATATGCTTCATTCTACACCATATCCACATTTCAAATGCTGCAAGTCACTTCTCTTCACTTCGTTGTAATATCCATGTTTCTGCCTCCATACAATGCCAGCACACAAAGCACTTCTCTAGTCTTCCTCACTACTACTACTGCGAGTCCTACTCCTCCTATTCCCACTTCTGCGCCGGCGCTGCCCCTACCATTATCGCTACATCTACCACTACCATTGCAACTACCATTACCATTATTTTGAGACCTATTAATTCGAGGTCCCTGGCGGCCGCTGGGTTTTGCCAATGCTTTAAAGCGCCACTCAATAAAAGAGAGTAGGGTAGAAACCTGTGTGAACTGCACAGTTGATCGTCACAAAAGTATCTCTACTAGCGCAAATCTGAGGTCTCCGTTATTAACGGTGCGAACTGCATAGCTAACGCAGTTAATCTGCTAGAGTCTGTGTGATGTATCTTGTCTCACTGTGAAAAGAGAGAGAAAGGAGATATGTCTTACTTCGTCTGTATTGTTATGGTGATGGGGGAATGGAACGATGCCGTCCATCCATCCAGTGGCGAAAGGGACCAGTTGATACATTCTGTAGCGCAAAATAAAATTACAAAATATCTCTCTTCGTACTGTGTAGTTCCGTCACTGAGTTTGTCTTTCAAGAAACTGAGTTCCGGCAGCCTGTACAATAACAAGGTTTTGAAAGGAATCTTGAAAATTTATAACCATCCTATAATCTCCACCCTCATTTGAAGGGACTTGGTTTTATTGCTACTGAGACAAGATAAACCTTACCAGGTATAGGTATGATGTAACACATGTTAAACTGCACAGTTTAACTCCGCATGATGGGGCCCTTAAGAAATTCCTTCACGTTTAAACCTCAGCTCTTATGGAATTAACCTAAGTTCACCGGATGGTATTTAACGTATGGCAGTAGGCCATTTTTTGGCTAAGATTGTACATATCAGCCAAATCCTCATTCAGAGATACAAATACCTTTAATAACCAATATTATATTTTATTCTAAATACAATAATTGTCCGTTTACTTTTACATTAACAAACAAATAGCCTATCTGTAATTTCTATGTAAGTTTTATGTGTAACATTCCAGGTGACTCACGGTTTTGCCACACGGTTTGTCTCACTCCATTATCTATAATTTGTGTGCCCGTCCATTTTTGGCATTCAATCTACAATATTTCCTAGAGTTTATTCCGTGGAACAGCAAGAGTCGGGGTGCGACAAGAGGCGCATAGGCTTGGAGCTCAAATATTCAATCTCTCTCTACACCGAACTCCCTTGCAAGGACGCGTTTTCGCCTACCATTGTGTTCCGTGGTCTTCCTAAAGCTCAAAACAAATGTCGGCATGAGCCCCCTAATAAATAAGTCACTGACCTTTCGTTAAAATAAATGCCCCATGGATCTAATCTTCATTCTATAGAAGAAGACTCCACATGTTAACAAATGCACGTGTCTGAAGCCCTTCCTATTCGTTGCAGGACTAAGAACTTCTTTATGGCGTCTAGAACTCGACGTTAAGTAGTTCCCTGTCTCAAAGTTCGCCTATTATAGATATTCTAAGTTTTAATTGCAAACTTGCTGTTTTTCTAAACGCGAGAAGGAAATAGGATTTTTGAAGCACTTGGAAAATTAATTAAGGCTGTCACAAATGAATGTGATTGGTAGGTGGAGTCGATAGCAGAGAGTTGCAAAAATAAACATAACAAACAGCTTGTGTAATGGTGCATCACCATTCAAAACACTAACCTAAACACAGAGATAGAAGTGTTGGTCGGTCAATCAGTTTCTGTTACTACTGTTTGCTCCTTGCACTGTATTATAACACTGAGTAGATGCTGTGTTAAATTGAAAATAAAATTGTTATATTCCTGCGACATTATGTACAGTAATAGTGGAAATTATAATGGCTAGCCAGTTTCAGGTAATTTTTAGTAGGTTATTTTACGACGCTTTATCAACAGCTTAGGTTATTTAGCGCCTGGATGAGATGAAGGTGATAATGCCGGTGAAATGAGTCCGGAGTCCAGCACCGAAAGTTACCCAGCATTTGCTCATATTGGGTTGAATGAAAACCCCGGAAAAAACCTCAACCAGATAACTTGCCCCGACCGGGAATCGAACCCGGGCCACCTGGTTTCGCGGCCAGAAGTGCTAGCCGTTACTCCACAGGTGTGGACAGTTTCAGGTAATTCAGGCATAAAAATTCGTATCTTCATAAGGGAAAATCCTTTAGAAACAACCCGATAAGTGTCCTCGAGGCTTCATGATGCTGTGGTAACATGCCGCATTTATTCGAATCTAAATGTTAGGCTGTTAGCTTAAAATAATTACAGTATCTGTTACGTCACGTAAACTGTTTTTGCTCCATACGTGTCGATGCATACCTCATTCTCAGGCGCCAACATAGGACCATTCAGCTCTTGGGGCGCGGAAGGATTTTGCAATGTTTGCTGATATGCGAAGTCTTCATGTATGGAGTGATGTGTCGGCATTTTCAAATTGATTCCAAGCAATCAGCCCCAATTTCCCTTGCAAGGACGCTTGTTCGCGTACCTTTTAATCGCTTCTCCTAATTCCCATTTATTTCATTCATTATTCTCACTTCATCCTCCAAGTAATAAAATTATTTGACATGGTGTATTTGGACTACTGGAGTTCATACATTATACACTTTAAGTGGGAATTTTTTGACATAAATAGGATAGAGTAGCATAAATCGCACCGCTTCCTAAATGGCACCACTGCTAGTTTAAAACAAGTTACTGTAGTAGTGTGGCATCTAGTGGTATTGTTACAATCTACCATATGAACTTCCACCATGTCACTTGACTCCTGCCACTTCTTTGTGCTAGCAATGTAGTGATAGAGTATCTAATATAATCGCTCAGTTGGATGTAAATTTAGCTAACATTTTGTAACTAAATAACGGATTTGTATGCAAAGCAATCCATAATCTTAAGATGTTATTGGTTAAAAGAAATATTAAAGAACATTTAACTTAGTACGATTTTCGAACATGTGGTGATTATAGGCTAGAATGAAGGAAATAATAGCTTATGACGTAGTTTCTTAATTCGCACCTCTTTGTAGGTGCCTAATTCCCACCGGTGCGATATGAGCAACTGTAGCAATTCTAGCTGTACAAAAGAAGGCCCAAAAATTTTAACTGAACGAGGAATGCTCAGGTGGGTGGAATATCAAGTGGTGAAAAGGGCGTTAATACAACAAGTGTGTGTTGTACAAGCGCACCAGAAATTTTTAAACATCAAACAGTGCATCCTGCATTATTAGCTGGTGTTCTTCCAGGATCGTTATTTGTTTGCTCTGTGTCAGGTTACATCAACAGTGAACTGTTTGTCGAATAGCTCAAACATTTTATTTGCCACTCAAACCTGCCTTAGAAAAAAGTTCTGCTTCTGTATTTCCACCTAAACGAACAATTCCAAAAATTTAGAAGCTAGATTATCTCGGGAAAATGATGTGCTCCTATTTCAGCTTCCTCGTCATAATACTCAGAGGCCCAACCTTTAGATGTTTCTATCTTCAAAACATTTCAGACAGATAAATCATGAAGCAGTTCTTAGGTGGTTTCGAGATAATCGTGGAGAAAAGGTGACGCAGTTTACAGTTTGAATTGCCTGGTGAAGCACATGGCAAATGTGTAACAATAAAAAACGCATTTAGGAAGTTTAAATGTTAGGTAATTTATGCTCTATTTTTTCAATTTCATTTGAAGATGCGTTACTCTCTTTCATTAATTTCAATAAACTTGTAATTTGCATTTATTACATTATTCATATTAAATATTCTTCAATATGTTCAATATTAAAAGCTTTCCTTCATCCTGTTCCCTACAGTTAAAGAGGTGCGATTTAAGAAACCGCAGGTGCTATTTAGGAAACTAGTTGCCTAAATGGCACCACTGACAAGTGTTTCGAAAATGTCATTCTACTTCAGAAATATTAATACAAATTCAAGGATTAAGTGTTCGCGTATTCTTCCGCGGCTGGTGTACATGGTGTGTGGATAAGCTTCAGGGTTTCTACCGCGTTGTCTTGGTGTTATTGGCTGACGTTTCGACCGCTGTGTTGTGGTCATCTTCAGAGCAGTTGTTGGATAAGGAAATAGTCTGCCACCTCGTATATATATATATATATATATATATATATATATATATATATATATATATATATATATAGTAGTCTCGATGGTGGGACTCCAACCCGATTGGACCACGTAGGACCAAGCAGATGCCAGAAGGAGAACCTACAACCTATACTTAGGAACGAGAAACCAGGCCTCCACATGTACGCGGCGTCCCCCCCCCCCTTCATCCGGACATCGGGCACGGTATCAAGGTCACTCTTTCGGACCTTATGAGGGCCAGTATTTAATATGAATACTCCCCTTCATACAGACCTCAACCGGATTGGACAACGTAGGACCAATCAGATGCCAGAAGGAGAACCTACGACCTATCACCGCAAGTACTCCCCCCATCGAGACTACTATATATATAATAGCTGGCAGACTATTTCCTTATCCAACAACTGCTCTGAAGATGACCACAACACAGCGGTCGAAACGTCAGCCAATAACACCAAGACAACGCGGTAGAAGCCCTGAAGCTTATCCACACACAAAATTCAAGGATTCTTTTTTACATGAAAGGTAAATTTTCTGGGAATGTATTTCTGTAAAGAAATGCAGAAAATAAAAATTGTATTGTTCAATAAAAATTATAAACGCTAAAGTGGCGCGATATACGCAACCTTACCCTATGTCTATATCGAAGGATCGCTATACCTAAAAAGTAATTTTAATACAAGACGTAATTACATAAAATTCTACACAAACAAGGTTCGACAGTCAATTTTTTCTTTTATAATTTTTCAGGTATTGGAGGAGATTGTAGAAATAATGCAGATTGCTCCGATATTGAAAATTCATTTTGTATGCCGTCGTGGTATTATAGCTGCAGATGCAAAGCAGGCTTCGTCGCTGATGTCACATATACAAAATGTTTGAAAGGTAAGTTGTCGCTAGATATGGAAAGGTAAGGAAATGTCCATTTATTACGAGAGAACGTTGTTACTATCCGGAAGTACATAATACATGTTACTGTGTATTGACATCATTTTGTGTTAACATTAATATTTGAGACTGGAAATTAGAGGAAGAAATAGAGGGGAAGATATCGGAAGATCAGGCAGGCTTTACTACAGGAAGGAGTTGTATGGATAATATATTTAATTTGAGACAGATAAGTGAAAAAATGTATGCTAAAGGAAAGGAAACACATTTAGTATTCATTGACTTAGAGAAAGCATACGACTCGGTTCCCATAAAGCAGTTGTGGGAAGAAATAAAGGTATTGGTGTTAGTTTACCCCTAATAGCGTTAATTCAGAGCCTATATAAAGATTGTCAAACTGCTGTTAAGATAGGAAAAAGGTTATCAGCTGCCTTCTATACAACCAAAGGCTTGAGACAAGGCTGTAGCATATCCCCTACCTTGTTTAAAATATATATCCAGCAGATACTGAAGCAGTGGAATAATTCATGTCGAGGAATGGGAATTCCAGCTGGAAATGAGACAGTGCACTCGCTGCTATTTGCAGACGATCAGGTGATAATTGCGCAATGTCGAGAAGATGCAAAATTTATGGTAAGAAAACTCCTTGAAGCATTTGAAGCAGGGGGACTGAAAGTTAATATGAGTAAAACCGAATACCTGGTGATAGGTGGAGATGGACGAAATATAAAGTTGCCCCAAGGAATAATTAAAATAGTGAAGGAGTTTAAATATTTGGGGTCGGTTTTGCATGAGACTGGAAATTATAAAGCGGATGGAAAGTATATTCACATATGGGGCTGAAGGTTGGAGTCTATCGGAAGGCCAAAAAAGTAAGATGAACTGTAATTCAATACCTGTACGTACTCTCCCTGGTAGAACTCTTGACTCAACCCATTGCAGAAGATGCGACGAGCAAGAAGCGCTTCCTCACGTCTTGGGTTTCTGCCATCATGGAGAATTGCTCCGAATCAACAGACATAATACGGTTCGTTCTCTCATCGCATCTTCAGTCCGTCAGAGATTTATGAGGAGGTTGATTGCGTCTCTTCTGATGGCTCTATTAGACATGCTGATATCATCATAATTGATAGATACAGGCAGTTGAAATGGACGGCATAAGGAGAGGTGCTAGAATATCCAGGCTGGAAAAGAGAAGAAACGAGGATGTTAGAAGGATAATGAACATGACGAATCGGTGATTGCAAGAATTGGGAATAGACAACTTCAGTGGTATGGTCATATAAGGAGAATGGATGAAGGGAGGTGGCCAAACGTGCTACTCCAGTGGTCTCCAGCTGGTAGAAGGAAACGAGAAAGGCCTAGAAATTCATGGAGGGCTGGAATATTGAGGATGATGAATGATAGGGGACTAAATGAGCAGGATTGGAATGACAGACGCTGATGGAAAATGGGAATAAAGGGTAACCACTGAAAAGTGGAGAGGCCCTCAAAAGTAAAAGTAAGTAAGAAATTACAATAGAGGGGAATAATTATTCTGAAATAACAAAGAGAATAATAAGGATCGAATTGAACGAGCTAGTCTCAACAGAATTTTATAGCATAAAACTAATGTTTAAATAAATCAAAATACATACCTATTTATAAACCAACATTAAGAAATATCGTGCAGAAGTATGGAATGTGGATTCAAAATTAAAATAATTAAAAGTATAGTAAACGGACATTGATTTTTTACACCACGATGCTCTGAACTGGATAGAATTGGAAATGATACGATAACAAAATTTAACTTTAAAAATTATATTATAACTTACAGTGTATTGAAATTAAAAAAAATACAACAGTTTGGATATGTGAGAATAATGGAAGCAAATACGGGGTGAAAGTGGTATAATTGTGCAAATTTTAACAGCTTATTCCTTAGGTAGAATACAAACGAAAATGCAAATGACATTTCGGTGAGCGGCACAATATTAAAAAAAATGTTTTTGCCTTAAATGTTGAAGCCTGCTTTACTCGGTAAGTATTATACGTACTATTTTAATTTATACTGAAATAATTGAAGAAATAAATTAGGAATGGTTTGTTGCTTTGCAGTTTTGTAAAAAAAATTAATGGTATTCGTGTAAAATTTACATACAATCATTAACGCTTTTTGTAATTCACGTCGCATAGTACAGATAAGCCACGAGTTTTGGGTTCAGTGCTCAGCCTTTATTATTATTATTATTATTATTATTATTATTATTATTATTATTATTATTATTACTATTACTCTTATTACTGCTATCATTAGGCCTAGTACTACTATTATTATTATCATTATTATTACCGGTATTATTATTACTATTATTATAAAGAAAGGAAGTGATATTACCCTGAAGACTGAAAAGGACGATAGAGTACACTTAAATGAGTAGAAAACCTATATAACGTTTTATGATTAAATGCACGATTAATTAGAAAATTAAATTGGAAGGTTCAGCAGTCTGACAACGTCGCCTCTAACACATCCCTTTTCCTTCTTTCCGTAATACAGATGTAAAGCCTTGGTTTTCGTGAACTGACGCATGCGACGTGCGAGGTGCGAGGCCCGCCTCGCACAAATCCAGACTACACGAGAGATAGCGAGTGGTTTCTATGGCTGCGAAGTGCGCAGACCTCGCATCTCGCAGTTACAGAAACCACTCGCTATCTCTCGTGTAGTCCGGATTTGTGCGAGGCGGGCCTCGCACCTCGCACGTCGCATGCGTCGGTTCAGAAAAACCAAGGCTTAAGGGGACAGACACTCAACTTAAAAATTGGAGAAAAAATGTCATAGAAATGAAAAATTAAATTTCTACACTAATTTACGTGACAGAACTAAATCAATATGCAGAATTCTTCTCCTATTCATTGAGAAGTCACAGTCAAATGCACAAAGCCAAAAAATAAAACATGATCATTAAAAGTGATATTTCAATTAATGATTGATTAAAAATTGAAATATTTTTATTTTGAAAAGTATTGGATCCAATGAGCTGAGATTTTGCATGTTACTTTCCATGTGTATATTAAACTTTTTCTCCAAATTTGAAAAAGAATTGGTCAAACAGGAAAAAAGTTCCAAAATATAGTTGAGTGTCCCCTTAAGAGGTCAACGAATTCAGGTCTGTTTTCAGGCATGTCAAAGTGAGCCATAGACGGCATTTTTCACAGCCGTGGTTCGTCTTTTCTACAGTGGCCAGATGATTGACAGCTCAGTTGAGAGTTCCATTGCTCGAAGTTAAATAGTCTCTTGTCATAGCAAATATACTAAAAGCATAAGTTGTATTTTCTTGTTTTCTGTTTCACTATTGATTAAATTTACTTTCTCAAGGTGTATCATTATTGTAAAATTATAATAAGTTTTCTAATGAAAGCAAAAAGACAACCTTGATAATTTGTGAATATCGAAATATCTTTTTCAGTACAATACCGTACTTAAGAATGAAGTAGAAATTTTCTTGTGTGATATTTTAAGTGTGAGATGATTCTATTTCAGTGATTTCAAAAATCGAATGTTTATGAACCTGTTTTCCATACTTAGGAATATTAAGAATAGCAATGGTTCAGAAAAATATATCACGTAATTAACGAAATAATTATTTTTATAAGCATGTTTAATATAACAGTTTCGGAGTAAACCGCTTGTATGAATCTGTTTCAGTACGAACACATTGTACAGAGATAATTCTGGATTTTACGTATCTATACTAATAATAAATCTGTAGCCGAAATTTTTCTGGTAATTTTCGACTTTCCAAAAATAATTGGTCCTAACATATGTAATTAACCACCCTGAAACCGAAAATCGCTTTCCTGAAATTTTTGATTGTATGTCTGTCTGTCTGTCTGTCTGTCTGTCTGTCTGGATGTTTGTTACCTTTTCACGCGATAATGGCTGAACGGATTTCGATGAAAATTGGAATATAAATTAAGTTCGTTGTAACTTAGATTTTAGGCTATATGGCATTCAAAATATATTATTTAAAAGGAGGGTTATAAGGGGGCTTGAATTAAATAAATCGAAATATCTCGCTTATTATTGATTTTTATGAAAAATGTTACATAGCATAAGTTTCTTTAAAAATCATTTCCGATAAGTTTTATACTTTGAAAAATTTTGATAGGACTGATATTTAATGAGATAAATGAGTTTTAAAATTAAAATAACTGCCATCTAAGGCCGTGTAATGAAATAAAAAACAAATGACTTCGTCTATAAGGGGCCTTCGACAACAACAATCGAAAGCTATGAAAGATAGCCTACAGAGAATGTTTCTGTGTTTGTATGAAGTAATATCGGAAGCACGAATGTTCCCTGGATCAAATGTCCTATTTTAATTATGTAATTACTTTATATTTATTTCTAACGGGTGCAGCGGAGCGCACGGGTACGGCTAGTAATAACATAAATTTAAAATTTAACGTAAGAACGTTGTAACATCTGTAAGTATCGCAAGGTTGTAGTTCGTAGTAGATTATTTTTACAGGAGACAGCTGCTACAATTGCCACACGAGCCACAGCCCTCTCGTTGTGGCGACCTTGACAAGACGGCCCTCGGTGAACCTCTCCTTCTCTGGCAATGTTGCAATCTGTTCGCATCATTCGGTGGCTTAAAATTATTGGTTTTTAAGTTAAATTTACATGAAAACCATTCACGCTATGGAAATACGACAAACAAATGAATGGTTCTTTATTATATTTTCTATCGATGTGAATAAAAATTACAATCCTATTCGCAATAGTTATTCTTATTACCGAATAAGAGGGTGTTAAATATTTGGATAAAACATATTTTCTGAGAAAACTATGAATTTTCCACCAATATGGTTTTACACTTTTCTGTTACATACAACACGAGCTATTCGGTCTGAAAATCTGCAGGTTTACTTCACTTCCACCCTGTAATTATATTATTATTGTTTTGTCATTATTATTCAGTGTTATTATCACCACTATTATTTATATCATTATAATTATAGTTTTATTATTATTATTATTACTATTATTATTATTATTATTATTATTATTATTATTATTATTATTATTATTATTATTATTATTATTATTGGAGGAGGAAAAGGACTGACTTTATTCATGCCTTATTTCATTCCTTTCATTGGACTCACTTACTCTTACAGGAAATTGCACAAAATGAACTGAAGTAATATAGTTAATTTCAGGGGGTTATTCTTGTATTATACAGTTGTCAAAAAAAATGTGACCTCACTCGTGAACAAGCGAATATTTTCTAAGTCCACTTCGGGTCACGGCGATGTTACACGATAAATGTGCTTTTAGAAGCAGTTCCGGAACTATGGAATCATTCCATATCTGGGTCTCGTAGACCAGAGGTAGAGTGCTCGCTTAATGATTCGAAGGTTGTGAATTCGGGCCTTGTTCAAGTCTTCATTTTATTTTTTAATCCTTCTTTAGCGATATAAATACTGTTATTTTAAGACTTACGTAGAGACTAATTCTCTGAGGAAACTATTACGCCATTTCTGCCTGCGACTTTGACTGACATGGCTCCATAAAGAGGTGCAGGAACAAAAGAAAGTATAATACGGGCTGTGATTCATCTTGGTTTTTCGGCATCCGAGGCAGGTAGGCGTTTCAACGTTTCAGAAAGGACAGCCCGGAGATGGGAGAAAAATTATCAACGCTCGGCAATTTTTGGCCGAAAAGCAGTTGTTAATTTCCCTGGTCACGAACAGACCGTGAGAAATAGTTTAAGGGCCGCCAATTTGAGATCTCGACGTGCCATTCCTAGGGAAGTTCATAAGAGCATATAGAGGAGCTTTAGTCTTTGCAGTGGGAAATGGTGATCGGGATTGGAAAAGGGTAATCTTTTCTGATGAAGTCACCTTTCCTACTACAAAGGAAGGACCCACTCTTGTATATCGTCCTCCTGGTACCCGACTCAACCACAGATATGCTGCCATGCATGCCCGCAGTGGTGGAGTATCTATGTCGTGTTGGGGGTGGATTTCTTATCGTGGAGTGGGCACAATCCATCGTATTCGCGGGAAATTTAAACAGCACAAATATCAACGGTTGCTGGAACGCTATATGGTCCTTCATGCTAGGTTTTTATATCCTGCTGGAATTCTTCAATTTCAGCAGGATAATCATCCAGTCCACACATCTCGATTCGGGACTGGTTTGCGAAGAGACAGGATATCGAATTGATAGACTGGCCTCGTCGCTCTCCGGACTTGAACCCTTTGGAGAATATCTGGGCACAAATAAAGAAGCATATGCGGAAAAATTGGCCCAATCCCCCTCCAAGACGCCCTGATGATTTGTGGAAGCTCGTCCAGGATGCCTGGGATGCCGTGGCTGAGAACAGTCGGTATTTGAAAACACTAGTCGATTCCAAGCCCACTCGACTGCCCATTCGATGGATTAAATATTGAATCGTGGCTTTTTGTTTTTGTTTTTTTGAACTTTTAATTGTTTTAATTTTTAAGGCAGACGCCTGTAAGTTTGTTTTGTTTATGCCACGAAAGATATTTTTGTTGAGAATATAATCTTTCTTTCCATTTGCAACCACAATGTCATAATAAATAATGACAAAGTCATGGCATAATACATTCATGAACCTGATGTTAATTAGTAAAACAGACATAAAAGAAACAGGAGCAATTATATTTTCTCTCGTCAGAGAATGAGGCATGCATCGACACGTATGGAGCAATCACGCGAACATAAGACCAATTAATCCCTTCTCGTCTTATTTCCCATTTATTTCATTCACTTATCTTGCTCCATTCTCTAACTAATAAAATTATTTGGCACGATATATTTGGACTACTGGAGTTCATAATGTGACAGTTAAACATTAGAAACTTTAATTGGAAATTTCTTGGCATAAATACGTCTATATCGATATATCGCTCTATCTAAAAGTAATTTTACTACAAGAAGTAATTACGTATAATTCTAGGCAAACAAGATTCAACTCTCAATTCTTTCTGTTTTATAATCTTTCAGTTATTGGAGGAGAATGCCTAACTGATGAAGATTGTTCCAGTGTTGCAAATTCATTTTGTGACACACAGTCGCAAAATCGGTACAGCTGCAAATGCAGAGAAGACCACGTCGCTGTTGCTAATTCTACAAAATGTTTGAAAGGTAAGTTGTCGCGAGATTTGGAATGCTAAGAAAATATCCATTTATTACGACAGAACGTTTTTACAGTCTGTAAGGACATAATACATGTCACTGTGTATTGGCATTTCTGATAACATTAATGTTTGAGAGTTGAAATTACAATGGAAACAATGATTCTGAAATAACAAAGAGAATAATAATTAGAATTAGCAATTCTACACGGAATTTCATGGGATAAACAAATATTTAAATAAACATACACCCATTTATAAACCAACATTGAGAAATGTGGTGCAGAGGTATGGAATATGGATTAAAATTAAAAGTACAGTCAAGAGAAATAGATTTTTTAAAGGTAAGCACGATGCTCTGAACAGAAGAGAATTGGAAATGATACGACAAAATATAAATTAAATTTAAAAAGTATATTATACAGTTTGTGGAAGTTAAAAAAAATTGCAGAGGTTTGGATATGTCAAAATGATGGACAATACAATCCGCCTGTTTTATTTCCCTACCGCTAATCAGCACTTAAGACTTAAGCCAGTGGTTGCCAAACACTACGAAATTGTGACGTAATAGAAATGCAGCCCGCACACCATATCGCAGGGAGAGGGGTGGAGTGGGTATCTCCTCAGGTAATGCAGTGAATAACAGTGCAGAGACGGACTGTGACCAAAAAACGAAAGCAATATAATATTCTTCTACTTATTAACTATAAATACTTTTTTCCATGTTAATTTTTTATCCCTCTATTAATTATTTTTGTATTATTAATAAAATAAAATAAATTTATTTTCTTATTTACCATAGAAAGAGCGTGTACTTTACATCAGCAGATATTTGAAACTAGAAAAACGTACCAGACTGGTCACGAAGTTATAAATTACAATACATACTAAAAAAAAAAGTTGAAGTATTTTACTCCGATTTAAGACATAGAGTCCACACCTGTGGAGAGCGGTTAGAGCGTCTAGCCGAGAAACCAGGTGGCCCGGGTTCGATTCCCGGTCGGGGAAAGTTACCTGGTTGAGGTTTTTTCCAGGGTTTTCCCTCAACCCAATAGGAGCAAATGCTGGGTAACTTTCGGTGTTTGACCCCGGATTCATTTCATCGGCATTATCACCTTCATCTCATTCAGACGCTAAATAACCTAAGCTGTTGATAAAGCATCGTAAAATAACCTAATTAAAAAAAAAAGAAAAGACATGGAAGCCGATATTTTTATTGTTTATTTATTAATGAAATATTCAAATTACACTCATACGTAGAAAAAAAAACGTGGAAGTATTTTACACCGATTAAAACACAGAAGCCACTACTTTTTATTGTTTATTTATTAATGAAATATTCAAATTACACTACATACGTCGAAAAAAGTCGATGTATTTTACCCCGATTAAGACATAGAAGCCGTTATTTTTTATTGTTCGTTTGTTATTCAAGTTACAGGTAAGGGTGTGGTAGTCTTCATAACAAGAAAAATAATGACAACGTACATTGTTCTTTTATACTTCATTTAAAATTTTACAACAAATTAAGTATCTCATATTTTGCCATCTCCACAAAATAAATACTTTTCCTTCCATGCTCCTTAACATTAAGTTTTTACTTACTATCTGTTTTCGAAAAGACATCGAAACATATTATCCTACACACTTATAATATTACATGCGTACGTCCGCTGATGATAAATGTCTTTACTTATATCGAAGTGATAGCTGTAAACAAAGGGTGGGGATATGATGCCATGGTTACGCTTGAGTGGAGGCAGGGGCATGTGTCGCGACACAGCTTTTGGCGATCACTGCAGTTGTGTTATGGATTAGTCTACCTTAATGCGCTACTTTATATACGTTGCCTAAGAAGAAGGTCCAAGGTAACAGAAGAAAACACAGGACAAACAGAAGACAAAAGGACTCCCAAGTTTCTATAGGAGGGAGTTAAGTTCCCTCCTAATGGCGAAGTGTATCAACATCGGTTAAAAACGTAGTAATCATAGATTACGAAACGACGGTTAAACAGTAACAGTGGTTAAAATGTAATTTCTGTGCACCATTCACAATTACCGATTACTTAAACGTGGCTACCTGACACCTCATTTAACCAGACTAATGTCTATGATGGTACATTGTTTCTACAAAATTACTAAAGGAAAGGATCCATACCGCTGCAAAGATAATAGTCAACGTCTAAAAACGGCTGCGCTCAGTCCGTTCTACATCGAAATGAACGTGTCCTACATTTTCGTTTTGCATTTGTTTGCCTTTGGGCGCTGTTATATTTGCGAGTTGCATTTCCTTGCTTTTCAGTGCTGTTATGTTAAAATCGTACAAAATAGAAAATTGAATGCAAAAATGATTATATTGCAATGTGCTGTTGAAGTATCGATAGACTCAATTACTAGATTTAAATATTATATATATATATATATATATATATATATATATATATATAAAGATGGAATATCTATAAAGGAAAAGGATGCAGAAGATTAGTAGGAATGTGTATACGATCCAGGACCCCATTTACACTAGGGAACTGTTCATTATCCCAAGATCCATCCATAACCTCTCTTTGTTCAGCCAGTGACATAGAGAAAGAGATATTCGAGTATTCCCCCTTTTAGTACAGAAAATAACAGTTACATAGAATCGTAATATAAGCAACCGATCCATAGGAGAAATATGACTTTTTGTGTTATTTCAAGTGATCCATTTGTACATTTTGGTAAACGAAATAGCTCCTGAAATTTTCTGTCACCTAATTCCTCGTAAGAATTCTCTCTTTCCACTAAAGAAACTTCACGTTCATGCTCTATCCAAGAAATTCAAGTAGGCTACTGTGCGATAATAATTGTCTTCGAAACAAACATCTGTGGCTCTGGCCGCCATTTTGCTTTACTTGCTCTACTAATCACTGGTTATCTCTTTTAACCGCTCGAATGTGGCCGGTTAGAGATTACTGTGGTTAACCTCCTATTTAAGTCGTAACCGAGGTCGATCCACTGTAAAAATGCTTAACCAGCGGTTAGGTGTCAATTTTAACCGGTGATTACACTAACCGACGTTGATGCACGTGGGCATAAGTGTGGCAGTTGGAAAGAGTAACATTTTCTTCTCTAATGATTGTGGGAATGGATGTTTCTCGGTTTACTATACAACAGTGAGCGTTTATATTTCTCATCTATTTCTGACAAAGAACAAACCTAATTTTCCAGATATCGAAGTTCTTAGTCTTCATACAGAGGATAATCTTGTTTGGAAAATTGAATGCAGCATACTGGAAGTTGTCATAACTTTTAAATACTACTTCCTGTAATAATATAAAGGTCGATGTATGTAATATTGTTAAGTAATTGACTGAAGAACTTACACTATTTGAATGATACTATACTTATCGGACCCAACATGCCTTTAAAAAAAAGTTTAACTAGCTTCTCAGCATAATACATAATTCTTTTTATTTCAGTTATCGGAGGAGCTTGTTCAACTTATACAGATTGCTCGCATATTGAAAACTCATTTTGTGACGCAACATCTTCGATTTGTAAATGCACAGGTGGTTACATAGCTGTTGAAAACAACGCAAAATATTTTCCAGGTAAGTTTTCACCATTAAAAAATTTGTTTTATACAAAACAATATTCTGACAATCTAAAACTAGATACAGCTATAAGAATCGTGAAAAATTAAGCAAGCCAATTAATTAACTTTCATAGTGCCTATTTTTGATCATAAATACCGTCTTATTATGAACTGTGGTATTATTAATGTATTCCAAAATAATTAATTATAAATTTTAAATGTAAGAAGAATTTAAGGGGAGTTATGACTGAAATTTGACAGATTTTGGCAAAAAAATCGAGGCTTTGTTTTTCCACGAGAGAAAAGTTAAATTATCCATTTTTCAGATAATGTTACCACCTTATCTGTTCCACATTTTTTAAGCTATCAACAAACGTTTTTCAAAGGGACACGCACTGTATTTAAAGTTACGTACCACGCCATTTACTTGCTTGTGTTTAAAATTCTCCTTGCAGAATACTATTTGCCAGAATGGGTTGAAACTTGTGAGTAAGTTGTGATAGGTATGTAGTGTACAAAAAAGGAAATTCGTATTGGGATTTGATATGTGGCGATTTATAACCATCTAATTAGGTAAATAACATTTATTTTTTAATAATAAAAAATAAAGTTTCAAAAATTTGAATTTAGCACAATATTAACAACTACACATAAAAGTCCAATATTACTCTGGTGTCTTGAGTATATTAAAAAATGTCAGGTTTATCTAGTTAGGAATCTGCAATTACTTGAAAATTAAGTGACCTACACAACTGAAACTTGATACGCCATACTATGAGTACGGTACAAGTGCGTTTCCAAAATAATCATAAAAATCGGTTCAAAAATGTACAAGTTCAAAGTTCAGTCATAACTGCCTTTAAAAACGAGGAAATATGATAGCGGCAAGGAGTGTTTGTGTATTACTTTTAGACATGATATACACGCAAAGATATGGACTAAAATCGGTTTATTATTAAGTTCTTTTCTGAGGTTTGAATATACGTAACATTTTTATAACACAGCCTTTTACAAAAAGATATGTGATGGGAGCGAACAGAAAACAATGGAGACCATGTTCAAAAGTAGATGGTGTTTTATGAGACTCTAGTAAAAAAGTTGTTATTTTAACATGGAATGGAATGGAATTTACGAGAGGGAGGCACTACGGCCCAGCACTGCGACTTGTCACTATCTATTGCGGTGAGGCGTGATGTACTTGAGCAAGAGCGCGGTCGTTCGGCTACCCAATCATTCACAGAATAGGAGTGGTAAGCACAATAAGCCTCAGAAAACCTTGCATTATTAACAGGGATTCGGCATTGTTCGCTTAGTGGCTCGGCAGTACGTTTCGAGGGTATTAAATAGATTATTTTCACACGCCTGGACTTGAACGGCGCAGTACAGCACGCACTGGCCGAGAGCTGAAGATAAGCAAGCGTTGGTGTCATTTTACTCCTGTGTTTATGGAAACTTGTGATAAAACTAGCCCAGCTATGCACCTACTAGACGAAACATCACGTGTTTGTCTCCTGGCCTTGCTTGTCTCGGCTAAATCCTGCCTCACAGTCAGCTGGTTACTTCACGCGCGTACTATTTAATTTATTTGTTTGATATTTTCCATACTTTCTTATCAACGGTGCACCAGTAAAAAATATGTGTTTATTTGTACTTTCAATGCGGAATCAAACCATATATTTTAAAAATATTTTTTCGTGGACAAAGGCGTCTTAATGAAGAAAAATCTAAATTTCTCCATTTTCATAAAAAGTACGAAAAACTGTTTACATGTCAATATAAACTTTAACGTTTCAGCTTCAAAATAAACCATGATTTTGATCATTGGGTGAAAGGGTTTCGGAGCCACAACAGTTTAAAATTGCTAATTTTATGAAAATACGATAAATTTAAATATTTTTAATTTAAACACTATGAAGTTCTGATGCCTCAAACTTTGCACAAAGCATTGTATCACAGTTGTCTACGGATAGAAAAAGTTTCATTGCATTTAAAAATTGCAAGGTCAATTTTCTCTATATTTCGGTCGATTTGAGATGGAATAGCCCATATAGTTTGCTTCAAACAAGCGATTGTATAGAGGTGTCTTCAGTTTTACAGTATTGCTTTAACGATATTCGTTTAGAATCCCTAATTTGCAGTGAAATTTTATCTTTAAAATTTCTCCAATGACGTATTTAATGTGGCAGCACGTGACGCTTATAATATTATCGAACTTCACGCAACAGTAGAAAAGAGTATAAACGCGGAGCGACCACAACGCAACGTTAACCTGTCCTCACTGCTATCGTACCAGACACTACACAGCCCCGACTCAGTTTGTGACGTATGACTTCATGCATAATATCAGTGTCGTAGGTAATTTGATTTTTTCTTCAGTGGATACATGTCCTAACTCTAATCATTACTTTCAACCGGTTATTTAACGACGCAGTATCAACTATTAGGTTATATAGCGTAGATGGGGTTGATGATAGGGAGATGATATATGACAAGATAAGGTCGGAGATTCACAATGAATTACATGACATTCACTTTGCATTTCGAGAAAACGTCGGAAACATTCCTAATATGTAACCAATGAGCCTAAGTTGGAACCAACCCTCAGTCCGAGTGCAGCTCAGGATCAGCAGGCAAACCCACTGCAGCTTAGCTCCCCCGGTGGCTAGTGCCTATAAAGGCTGGTTCACAATAAACCGGGAACGAGAACCAGAATGAAAACGAGAAGCAGAGGACGTGAATATGAAAATTTTTGATTCACAATAAACCGAGAACGTAGACGACTATGCATATCGATATGCATGTCAATAATGATATGTAAAGTCGATATTACGCTTTCTGACGTTATTTGTATATAATTGACCAATGGCGTTCTCTCATGAGTACAAGGCAGCCAACATAAACACAGGTTAACCAACTTCGAAATTTCAACTGAAACATTTCATTAGGTACGGTACTATAAATATGCCCATGCATCTTTATTATCACAACCTATTTTAAGTCTACCATAAAGTAAAATAATTAGAGACGAAATATTTATAATAGAACAAAGATGAACACAACAGTAGTTCTTGAATTGAAGCATGAATATGTAGTGTGTAATACAACCAATACAGTAATAAAATATGATTCACTTACGCTCGGTGTTCAAAGATGCAGCTATTGAAAGCTCCTTCATTTTCTCATCTATATACGAGGCGCGCCGCTTAGCGTAAACGTGAGGATTTCCCTCAACACTCAATATTAGAATCTCATCAAATAAAACTCGCTCCATGGTGCACAGCACAGAACAAAATAATGCATAGGTTATGTCACGGCTACAAAATATACGACGACAAAATAGCTTTTAGATGGCAATAGAATGAATCTAGTGGGCTGTGATCAGAAACGTGAACGCCAAAGTTGAAACTTGGCCAACTCTCCGTTCCCGATCTTGGGCACCGAGAAGCTTTTCGTTAATTGTGAATGCTCACATTTAAATGTACACATTTTAACAATTTTACCATTTTCGTTTTCGTTCCGATTCAGGTTTCCGGGTCATTGTGAACCAGCCTTAATACTTAAAGTCGTTATCAGTTATCATGAATATAAAACGATATTGATGTGTTTTCTTAAAATATAAAATGAACACACAAATATTATGTTTCTTTTTCAATTTAGAAAAATATGGTATACATGCAAAAAAATTACGGTAATTTCATTATCCGTAACTAAATATGTGTAAATTACATTCATCATCATCATCATCAAGATCATCATCATCATCATCATCACCATCGTCTTCATCTGATTCATGTAGCTGTTAAATAGTGATTACATCCGAGTAAAATGAATCACTTTGCAGAATGATTTCTTCATATTAACATAAACCTTAAATAATGTTGGATCTCCAAACCTTTGAGTCAAACTCTTATCTATTAACGTCGTTTTTTTTTTTTTTTTTTTTAGCTTCCTGAAGTTCTCAGTGTTAACTGAACCCTTCTCCCTCCACGCACTCTCTGTTACACTTGCCACTACTCTAAGTGAATCGTTTAGTAAATGCCTCACAAGTGTAAACAATTGACAAGAGAGACAAAAACCGTTGTACATTTGAAATATACACTATCTACCAAAAAGTAACTAGCACTGCTTCTGCCCCTTTAGAACCTCGTGGCACCACCTCTTGTTGCTATAACAGCAGCCATCCTGTCAGGCATGCTCTCCACCAGTTTGTGTAGGATATCCACTGGAATGCGTCGCCATTCCTCTTGCAACACGGCACTCAGTTGGACAATGGAAGTTGGCCGCATCTCCCGAGACCTTAATCGTCGGTCCAATTCTCCCCAAAGGTGCTCAATGGGATTGAGATCAGGCCTCCGTGCAGGCCAGTCCAACCGGTGAACATTATTGTCTGCATACCACTGCATAGTAACCGCCGAACCATGGTGCCAACTTCCATCGTCCAACTGAGTGCCATGTTGCAAGAGGAATGGCGACGCATTCCAGTGGATATCCTACACAAACTAGTGGAGAGCATGCCTGACAGGGTTGCTGCTGTTATAGCAACAAGAGATGGTACCACGAAGTTCTAAAGGGGCAGAAACAGAGCCCAATTACTTTTTGGTAGATAGTGTATTTTGATAATCTAATGTCCTTTCACTAATGTAATCCATTAATGAAATCTTGTTAAAACTGTGTTTTGTAGAATTTACATTTGACTTGTATAAGCGTATGGGATGAAAGTATACTTCATCACTTGGGATTTTTTACAACAAACCGTCATTGACTACTTAAGCATTTAATTAGGTCAACATGAAGAAATGTGCATTTTAAACAATATACTGTATTAAAAGATAAATCCACAGAAATGTACAAAATATATTGAATTTTTCTTATACTGAATTATTTCCAGTCTTATGATTCTTCAACATCTGTTAAGACATCTTATTCTGTTCTTGGCCAGGATACTATTTCTGTATAACAGTTGCTGAATTCATCAGGACGATACTGAAGAATTTTCTGTAGATCACAGTTTTTGGCGTTGTGGGAGCCTTGGATTTATAGGCAGTCTCTGTGGGCATGGAGAGCCACCTGACTGGGTGAGTGCTTTTTTTCTGGACTCTGTATTGTGAAGCTATCTGGGAGCATTAAGCCTCAGATACTGGTTTTACAAAACACCTTTCCTCTTTTCTCTCCAGTGTGTATAAATTCAGCAAATTGTGACATTTTGAAATGCACTTCGTTCTTTCTCGCTATATTTGCACCATAAAATGCTGCTAGACAAATTAGATTATTATGGAATTAAGGGAAGACTCCACTGAAAATCATGAAAATTTTTTCCAAATTTTTTTAGCTATTTCACTTATTCAGAATTTATATTTTCATGCCCCAAATGGATTCAGCTCAATTCTGATTACAAATACTCGTATGTTTATACTTTTTAAATTAAGGCTGGAAGGGGGCGTGGAATTCAAAGAGTTGTCAAAATTATTTTTCATCGAAGAATTCTTTTTTAAAATTTCTGATTACAAATGTAGTAACTTTTTGTTGGCTTCCTGAAGTTACTAGATGAATGTAGCGGAGGAGAATATTAATTTACATAAATATTCATTTTATTTTCAAATCTATTTTTCTGTGTTCATTTTTGTTGATTCAACACCAACTTTCTTATGCCAAATATTAATCAATCTGGATGAAATTTTTACTGCAAGTATTTATGAGGTAGCTGCATGTTTCTATGCATTTATTTTGTGAGAAATGTTGCTAGTTCATTTTATTAATATTTTTCTTAATGCTGCTAGTTTATTTTATTAATATATACATGAATAACTGATGTACTGTATGTACACTTATACTCGAAAACAAAAAATCTGATCAATAGTCGATCTATTACGCCTAAAATCGCAATGATGATCCCCAAAAATTTCATCTACATTTGGAGTTAATCTTCTCAAAAGAATATTGGACAACATTTTACACGACGTCAGCAAAAGTAATATTCCTCGAAAGTTACTACAGTTAGTCTTTTCCCCCTTATTAAAGATAGGTACAATTATGGACTCCTTCCATTGTTCTGGTATAATTTTCTTTTCCCAAATATCAAGTACAAGCTTATAAATTTCGCCAGATAATGCGCTTCCACCCCCTTGTATTAATTTGATCGATACCTGAGACTTGTACTTTTTCAGCTTTTCTATTCCAATTTCGACTTCAGGAAGTGTGGGTTCGGGTGTAAATGGCTCAGCAGTTTGTATTTGAATTTCTTCCCGATGATTTCTATTTGGCCTATGTACATTTAGTAGTTGCCCAAAATAGTTTTTCCATCTGTTCAGGATTGAAAGAGAGTTTGCAAGCGAGTCACTATTCTCATCCTTGAGCACGTTTACCCTTGCCTGATATTCGTTCTTAAATTCCTTCATGCCCTTATATAAATCTCCAATGTTTTAATTCCTACTATTTGTTTTTAGGCCATTCACTTTTTCTCTTAAGTAATCTCCCTTTTTATTCCTAAGTGTACGACTTGCTTTAAAAATATCCTCCCGTCCTACTTTAGCATTGAAATCCCCCAATAAAATTTCCATGTGATATCTAGATAACTGATTAAAAGTTTGTTCCAATTCCTTATAGAAACTATCCTTTATATGGTCGTCTTTTCCTTCTGTAGGGGCGTGAGCATTTACAACTACGATATCGGATCATCTACCCTTAAGTACGAAATACGAAAACCTGTCACTGATAAATTTTATGTTTTTTACTGCTGATTTTATTCTATGAATAAAGAATCCTTTTCCTAATTGGTGATTACAACAAGTAATCTCGCATTTGTGATATACCATTTCCATCTAACCTAACCTCCTGTACTCCCACAAAGTCTTTTCTATATCTAGCTAGTTCTTTTGCTACTAATGTTACTCCTCCTGTTCTATAGAGACTTGTAACATTCCAAGTACCAAATCTCATAACCTTATTCCTTTGCTGTGGTCATGCCAGAGAATCAGTCTCATTCCGAAGCTTATTTGGTGGTTTCGTAAAAAGCTGTTTTTTTACGGTGATGGGTTAAGCCCTGAGGGCATGCCATGCAGTGGTGATAGGAACCCACAACACATAGATTATTATTATTATTATTATTATTATTATTATTATTATTATTATTATTATTATTATTATTATTATATAATTCCACATATACCATGATATTTTTGTTATAAAATGCACACTGTGTAGAATCTTTGTGTTAATATAATCTCTCACTGTTTCAGCCTCCTGAGCGTTCCAATAGTGTCAGTGGTCAGCTAGGTTGTGTTATGTTTTCTCAAGTTCCTATAACATTTCAGTGTTTCCGTCAAGTTTGGATGGCAAGGAAGTTAACATTCAAGACTCAATTCTTCGTACTTACACGTGTAAATTTTATACTTTTGCAAAAAATTTGTCCTAACAATACACAATACAGCACAAAATAGATTATTCTATTATTGACAATTAATATTTGAGAAGAAAAATTCGCTCCGGCGCCGGGGATCGAACCCGGGTCCTTCGTTCTACGTACCAAGCGCTCTGACCACTGAGCTACGCCGAATTCAATCCACAGCACCGGACCGAACCTTCCTCCTTCAACGTTTCCCTTTGTGACCTGACTCCAAGTTAGGCATATATGTTGACGTATATGTCCAATGTCAACTGCCATTATATTAGGGGCCGATTGTATAAACCATTTAATCTTAGATCAGAGGTTAAATTGATCCTTGTTTCAGCTGAACTTGGAATTTTGTGTTGTATAAAGTCTAATCTGAGATTAATTTGTCTCAAACTAAAGTCAACTTTGACTGAAGAAATTTCTCCGATTAAGTTAGATGATCTAAGTTCAGTTATTTCGTTTCTATTTGAAATATACGAGTGACAGATTGTGCAAATAAAATATCCATTATTATTAATATTAATAGATATGTTAGGTACGTTTATATATATTTCTTGCCTTAATACACAAGCATTCTTATATTTTATAAGGCTCTATCGTGTTCAGCAGTATCAAATAACATAACCTATAATTATATTATGTTTATAACAACCATTAATTGTTAATGGATATGATAGGTACATTCATAAATGTTCAAATAACTGTATTACTAAACGAAAATTGTCGTTTTATAAAGCTTTATTATGTTTAGCAGTATCAAACACCATAACATGATAACAACTTGGAGAACAGTCAACCTCTTCTTATTGTCCGCCATTATTTACATTGCACAAATAAACCAGTGTCTCCAACAGAGTGTTATACGGAAAGTCGCCAAAAAGTAGTTGTAAAGTCGCTAGATTTCTCATTATCAACAAAGAAAGATTAAATTTTGTCACTATGGGGTGATAAATCCCTAT
The DNA here is from genome assembly GCF_040183065.1 of Periplaneta americana. Taxonomy (NCBI): domain Eukaryota; kingdom Metazoa; phylum Arthropoda; class Insecta; order Blattodea; family Blattidae; genus Periplaneta; species Periplaneta americana. The sequence goes on along the minus strand of NC_091123.1, from coordinate 34,064,128 downwards.
TTAAGCAATATAAAAGTTAAAAAAAATTGTTGTTGAACAAGAGTTAAAGTCGCTAGACTGGCAACACTGAACAAACCTGTATAACATGGTCCGCGCATCACTTATTTCACCTGTTTATGCGATGTTGCCAAATCCTTTTCACGTGAACTTAGATTGCATTTGAACCAAGGTAATTTGATCGCAGAAAAGTTTTATACAGTAGAAGAAGTGTCTGAACTCGGTTCACTTTTCGATCTTCGATCAAAGTTGATCTTTAGTCAGAGAGTTTTATACAATTGGGCCTAGGAGGCACTCAGTTGAGTGACTTGTTTGGGCGGGATTCCCCAGTTAGGTGCACAGTAATCTGTACAGACATATGCACTGCAGCTATGAGAATATTATAGATTTATTAATTTGTCCTACAGCATAATATCTGTAATATTGACAATTAATATTTGAGGAGAAAAATTCGCTCCGGCGCCGGGAATCGAACCCGGGTCCTTGGTTCTACGTACCAAGCGCTCAGTGGTCAATCATACTGACTTAAACTATCACTGTCTACATTGTTACTCCTTCCTTTAGACATCATCCTGATAGTGCTGTATTTTCAAAATTGTCTCATAATAATCTCTTTCTATTATCTAATATTATTTGAAATATATTAACATTCTATGTATTTTAGCTTAATTCTGCTACACAGTTTATTTCAGTGTTTAATTAATAGTTCATAGTATTTTGTTGTTTAATTCGTAAATAACTCTTGTATACATGTAACTCTCATCTAAATCAAATTGTTGAATTCTTTGTAAGTTCATGCATATGTATATATATATATATACTTTTTGCTGGTTGAGTGGAAGAGAAGGCCTTACGGCCTTAACTCTGCCAGCTAAAATGAATCATTATTATTATTATTATTATTATTATTATTATTATTATTATTATTATTATTATTATTATTATTATTATTATATTTGTATAATTGTTTAATCTTACATATTTTAAATTCGGAGAAGATGAGTTTAGAAAGTTAATCAATAGATGTTTAAGCAGATTTGTATTATCCCCCCTTTTTATTTCTGGAAAAAATTTAGAGAATCTAAAGAAATATTTGAAGTTCCGCCCTACGCAATAATATTGGATTGGTGGACTAAAAAGGTGCTAAATAAACTGTAATGAAATATTGATGGGTAAAATACGACAAAGAATGGCAAATTTACAAATTGTTTTACGTAATCTGTCGCAGAGATAAGAAACATGAAAATACAATTTCAGATGCTGATCAACAATGATGCCCAGATATTTCACAACTGCAGCTTCTTTCAAACGAAGACATTTACAATTAAAAATAGAAGAACTACAATTATGTATTACTAAACTTAAATCACTATGATGATTCGAAGATTGTTGACCAATAGATGTTAAAAAGAAAGGTACTGTTTCTATTTTAATATATAACAAAAAATAAATAAAATCAAGCCAATATTTGACTATATTTATATCTACAATTAGCTCAAACGGGATTTGAAACCAACTAGGGTTACCATCCGTCCGGCAAAAGGAGGACATGTCCACTTTTTTAATCATTTTATCATGTCCAGCAGGCATTTAAAAAAAATTGAAATGTCCGGCATTTCGCATTTCAACTAGAATTAATATGAATATTGAATAATGTGCGATATTATGCACAGAATATCTGAACAAATGGTGAAAACCTATGAAAGAATTTAACTGCTTTCAATAGCTGAAGCACATAAAATAACATAAAATATGATGACCTGTTGACATGCATTGAATTCTTACATTCTAAAAATGTCACTATTCATGATTTTAAGCTATTTTATCAATTTTATTCTGCAATGTACAAAGATATGCCAATCAAGCTAATTTTGACAAAGATTTAAGTTTAGATAAACAATGGCGCAAATTCTTCAATTCCAATAGTTCTACGAGCACTGAAACTTTCTCGGAACTCTTAAAAATATGTCAATTCTATTTATTTATCCCAAGTCGCAATAATAATTTAATAATAATAATTTATTTATTTAATCTGGCAGAGCTAAGGCCAGTAGGCCTTCTCTTCCGCCCAGCCAGACTCTAATTCTAATTAAATACATTTGCTTACATAGTTATTACATTGATATCTAGATTACAAAACAACATGAAAGTAAATAATGAAAATTGGATAAATAATGTTAGTGTGACAATAATAAACATTGGTAAGAAATAGTTATAATAATAATAATAATAATAATAGTAATAATAATAATAATAATAATAATAATAATGAGATAATTTAGATATTTATCTGTGATATATATAACCATTAAACATTGAGAAACCTGAAACAGCTATTATTGTTAACAAGAATTGTTAGAAAAAATATCTCGTTAGCCTATTCTTAAATTGGTTTGATGTCTGACAGTCCCTGACATTACTCGGTAGGGAATTCCAAAGTCGAGGAACAGCCACAATGGAAGTGTTGAGAGAATATTTTCCCTAATATCTGCCCAATGGACAAAAGAATAAATTCGCATGTTAACGGAGACAGTCAGAGGTATTATCATGGCGAAATATAATTTCAAGGACATGTCTTGTGAACAGTTCCATAGTTATTTGTTACAAGATACAAGATTGTATGTTCAGGCTCTTGTGCACAAAGTGGGCTCCATCGATAAGTAGAGTACAGATGTAATACTGATCCAGCAACTAGTGAGAAAACTGACTAAGGTGAGCCATTGTTTTTATCTTTAATTTTGTTCATAACAATTTCCTTTTTTTCAGCAATGTCCTCTTATTTTAGATTCCATGTCCTCCTATAGAATTTCTTCTCATGGTAACCCTAACCCAAGCGTAGTCTCAGATCTCGAATCTAGTGGTGCTTATGATTAGGTTTTCTCCGGAGCGGTTGTTTGCGCGCTTTCAATCGGAGACCTCCGGTTACCTCCGATTGATGCCACGCATGTTGTACAGGGACATCATTTTATTTTTACTTCAATTTTTATTGTACCTGAGTTTTTGAATGTACTTCACTCCCACCCCTTCTACTAATAAAGTTCCAAGTGTCTTCCACACAGAATCAAGACCGCATATAGTAAACAGCACTGAGTTAGTGAGTATAGTACGTTCCAGAAATATGTTCACGTTTCCCCGTGACGAAAGAGCTTTCAATATTGAATCATATTTTCTCACAGGTACCGTCTGTTTACCTACGTCGCATCCCGATTTCCCCCACCTGCTTCTGCTCGCCCCTCTGTAAAAGCTGGGCTGTCTTAGCTCTTTTCTGAAAACATTAATTTCTGTTAGGAATTGGTCATTTACGTAACATTATACAACTGTTTAAAATAACTTAAATGAAAGGGCCTCGTTAAGTAATTAACTGTCACGTGATTTCCCCCCCCCTTTCTACGATCCTACGGCATAACCACTTGGACGAACAGTAGATAGAATGTCTGAGTAATTTTTTCTGTGCGGGTCGGGCAGAAGTGAAGATTGAATTTACAGTACGTAAGGTACTCTTTATAGAGTAGGTACAGAATTATTTAAACATGAGTTACTAGTACGAAGGACGAAACTGGCAATTGGAGTTAGATGCAGTAGTCTATAGTGCGATAATATGCACATTAGAACTGAAGCCTGTATCGAAATGAACGGCCACCATTTTCAAAAATGTGTTTAAATACCCATATTATGATTATTTTTCAATTTAACTTCATTCTCTATATTGTACGCTAATGTGGTGTAGGCAGCATAATATACACTGCATAATGAATACGTTCGCATGGATAACTAAGTTCGTGAGTAAAACACTTATTCTTAATACAGTACTGCATTTTGATTAAACAAAAACATTATGAAAATTATCGAACTCAAAATTGTGATATTTTCTAGTCTACGTAAATGGATGAACTACTTTTCTTTCCTCCTATACCTAGTAAAGTGATTTGTTTGTATTTTACGCCAGTATCATCGAACTCCAGTCGTGGAAGGGGTAGCAAACGGTGTTTCCGGTTCTCTAAAGGTATAGCCAGGTTAATATTAAACATGTTAGTAAAAATAAAATGATGTCCCTGTGTATGTGCTGTGGCGCAGACATAAACTTTCCGCTGAGCATTCCTTTAATCGGATCAGGTAGTGATTCGACGTCCGCGTATCTTTTAAAATAAGTTCTAATTTGTTGTTGTTTAATCTCTCTTTTATGTTAATCTCTCTTTTATGTTAATCTCTCTCTCTTTCTTCGGCGTATTAATTTTATGTCATTGATCAAATTAATAACATTGAATCTAACTGAGAAACTTACGCAGAAGTAAAGCTTTTCAGTAGCTAATGTAAACATTTATAAACTCTCGTTTAATCCCAAACAGGGTTTGTTAATTATTATTCTAATCGGTTTAGTTAACGTAAAATATATTAAGAGAGCTTCAGAATCAAACAAAAGAAACGTGGGCTACCAATGGGATAAAGTTTACTGTCCAACATAATTTATTCAGATTCTTCACCGGACAGGATTGTAATTATTGTGTTAAAGGGTGTCAGTATTTGAACTGTCTCTTCTAAAACGTGCCACTCTTGTTCTGTAATAAAAATATAAGTGGGTATCAACTTAAGGATAATTGTAATTATATTATTATCAGATATTTCTTTAGTTTCATTCAGAAATATTTTAATCCAAACAGTAAAATATCACTCAAGTTGTCTAAGCAGTAAAATATAACTCAAGTCGTCTTGTAAATATTTCATTTGTTTTTTATTGCCTCGAAAGTTACGTTTTAGAGAAATTTCAAGACTTTTTCATAGACTGTGAGCCTTTGGGAACAATAGCACTAAAACAATTTAAAAAGAAATCATATCAAATGTTTTGCGTAATTGTTTTCATCAAGTTCGCGATTGTGCGATCGCTTCAAATGGTCTAACAAATTCGAAGTTCCACCACCCTTAGAGTAAATTCGCCCACAAAGTTTACAGTGTGCGACTTTATTATTACCTTCAACTAAATTAAAGAATTTCCATGCGACGGATATCCGATTTTGCGCCATTTTATTCCCCTCACAACTACCGTCAGTCCGTGCGCGCCGATCGTCCTTGAGCTGTCGCTTCGCTTCGAACGCAACCCCCCATATGTCCCCTGTTCCACCTACGATAGTATCGGAGATCACCGGTGGAGAGCTTTATTCGTAATCTCCGATTCCTCCGCGGTAGTAGCCACTCCGATGAGCAGCACTGCTCGAATCCTGCTCGTTACCGTCTGATCTAGGTGAGAAGTAAAGCAATTATTTTTAATTCCGCTGCGTAAGGTCGTGGGGTGTCCTCGGGTGGCAAAAATCTGGGATACATTAAATTTTATTTCGCGAAAATGGGCGGACACGGAACATGTGGATAGGGAGAAATACCTGTAGACTATTTGTAATATTTTACGTTATTTAATTAAGATATTTTTTGTATTCGACAGAAAATGGAGAAAAAATGGGAGTATAAGGGTACAGTACATCAGTTATTCATAGATTTCAGAAAGGGATATGACTCGGTTAAGAGGGAAGTATTATATGATATTCTTATTGAATTTGGTATTCCCAAGAAACTAGTTCGATTAATTAAAATGTGTCTCAGTGAAACATACAGCAGACTCCGTATAGGTCAGTTTCTATCTGATGCTTTTCCAATTCACTGCGGGCTAAAGCAGGGAGATGCACTATCACCTTTACTTTTTAACTTCGCGCTAGAATATGCCATTAGGAAAGTTCAGGATAACAGGCAGGGTTTGGAATTGAACGGGTTACATCAGCTTCTTGTCTATGCGGATGACGTGAATATGTTAGGAGAAAATACACAAACGATTACGGAAAACACGGCAATTTTACTTGAAGCAAGTAGAGCGATCGGTTTGGAAGTAAATCCCGAAAAGACAAAGTATATGATTATGTCTCGTGACCAGAATATTGTACGAAATGGAAATATAAAAATTGGAGATTTATCCTTCGAAGAGGTGGAAAATTCAAATATCTTGGAGCAACAGTAACAAATATAAATGACACTCGGGAGGAAATTAAACGCAGAATAAATATGGGAAATGCGTGTTATTATTCGGTTGAGAAGCTCTTATCATCCAGTCTGCTCTCCAAAAATCTGAAAGTTAGAATTTATAAAACAGTTATATTACCGGTTCTTCTGTATGGTTGTGAAACTTGGACTCTCACTCTGAGAGAGGAACATAGGTTCAGGGTGTTTGAGAATAAGGTGCTTAGGAAAATATTTGGGGCTAAGCGGGATGAAGTTACAGGAGAATGGAGAAAGTTACACAACACAGAACTGCACGCATTGTATTCTTCACCTGACATAATTAGGAACATTAAATCCAGACGTTTGAGATGGGCAGGGCATGTAGCACGTATGGGCGAATCCAGAAATGCATATAGAGTGTTAGTTGGGAGACCGGAGGGAAAAAGACCTTTAGGGAGGCCGAGACGTAAATGGGAAGATAATATTAAAATGGATTTGAGGGAGGTGGGGTATGATGATAGAGACTGGATTAATCTTGCACAGGATAGGGACCGCTGGCGGGCTTATGTGAGGGCGGCAATGAACCTTCGGGTTCCTTAAAAGCCATTTGTAAGAAAGTAAGTAATTAAGATATTCGCTAATGTACAGGTAGTCGCTGAACGATCCCTGAAAAATTGTGCTACGCCACTGTTAAGCTAACTTTCCTTATATATTCGCTTCGACGAATCAGAATGTTTACTTATTTACACACAGACCACACCTCAACAAATGAAAAAAAGAAAGCGTCAGCTTGGTGTATGTAAAATACGCAGTGCTTTGAACTATATTTATCACATACTAGGAGTGTAAGTATCTTATCTAATCTAACTTGCGCCATTTTAAGCCAAACAAAATTATCGACATCCTTGTAAAGTACATGGAGTGGAAACTATCGTACTCTAGCGGCGAACTTGGGAAATTCGACAATACAGTTTCACCAACTTCACAATATCTTACCGAGAGAACTAGGGACTATAAACACGAAGACTATTGGAAGAATGGTAAAAGAGAGGACAAACGAAATTTCGACACAAGATATTTTTCGTAATATTAAGTATCTAGGATCACTACAATACTATAAGGAGGTTAAAACTTTTGGGAAGAGGAAGAATATATTAAATTAAATTCATGGCAAGAGAGAACAGGAATGGCATGGTGGAGATTAGGTATGTGTAGGCTCAAGAATAAAAGAGGGAACGTAGAGGAAGATAAATGTCCGTTATGCGGATTAGCGGAAGACGCAATGCGTATAGCTTTAAATTGTGCGGCAACGAATGATATGAGAAATTGTTGGGTTGTTAAACATTTTTTGAAAATAAACGCTCTAGTGGCATAGGGTCCCATAAACATTAGCAATCTGCATAAATTAGGAAAATTTATTTTTAGAGTTAAAATTAAATTGGAAGAGAAGGTCAAAGCTCTGACTGAACTGGGATTACAGACGTTGAGTTTTCGGACCCGATATGAAGCTACGAAAAGTATATAATTAATTTAACAAAATAATCTTTAAATAGATTGAATATAGAAAAGAAATTATTATTATTATTATTATTATTATTATTATTATTATTATTATTATTATTATTATTATACATTGATGGTGAATTATATAAAATTAGTTAGGGGAATAAAAGATATTAGATTAGCAAAAGTAGAAGTATTTGTACTGCACTGTAATAATAATAATAATAATAATAATAATAATAATAATAATAATAATAATAATAATAATAAATGTTAAACAGATACTTGGTATATACTTATAGGTTGCCATATGAAGACCACAGGGGAAAAGGGAGGTAAGTCAGTATTTACCAATTTTATACAACAGCAAATTGAAAGTTTTCAACCAAATATATTTTATTTATACAGAACCCTTACAAAACTGACTTCTGTCATAGGAAGGACACATATTTGTTTATCCTAACCCAATTTATGAATGAAATTAAATCGATACATATACGAAAATAACACTAAAGTCTGCATATTTAATTTTAAAGTATTTTTTTGTGCTAAATTGAGCTCAACAACTCAAAAGATTCCTTCGTCAGCTGTAGAATAGATTATTCATTAAACTCAACACACACGTTTCACAGGTCTATATAAGAAATTACGGAAATCTAACAATATTGTACTGCACTGTAATTTGAATAATAATAATAATAATAATAATAATAATAATAATAATAATAATAATAATAATAATAATAAATGTTAAACAGATACTTGGTATACACTTATAAGTTGTCATATGTATTGTTCTATTGTTTATCTATATGTCATCATTATATAGTGGGTGTTGGCAGATTAAGAACTGGAATACAACTAATCCGCCATGACGTCAATACAGAATGATGAAATAAATAAATAAATACAAATAAAAATATCATATCATGACAAAAGCTGTGTGACGAAAGTGACATTTCCTGTTTAGGCTTTGGACGTATTTCGCAAGACTGTTCTTTATCACTTATTTTAGCACTGACACTCCTGTCGGTAGTTTCCTTTCCATCAATTTAGAATGTATGTAATATTGATATATTAATTTATTTGCTCTGCAGCCAAATAAGAAAAACAAATCTTCGTTTTACGCAGTACACAAAAATGACACTTTTATATCCCTGAAAAATGATACATCTGACTTAATTTGCAGGTCTATCAGCTTTAAAAGTAAAGACATGCAACTAAAGGCTGGTTCACAATAAACCGGAAACGAGAATCGGAACGAAAACGAAAACGAAAACGGTAAAATTGTTAAACTGTGTACATTTAAATGTGGGCATTTACAATTAACGAAAAGCTTGCCGGAGCCCAGGATCGGGAACTGAGAGTTGGCCAAGTTCCAACTTTGGCGTTCACGTTTCCGATCACACCCCACTAGATTCATTCTATTGCCATCTAAAAGCTATTTCGTCGTCGTATATTTTGTAGCAAGAAGACCGTGACATAACCTATGCATTATTTTGTTCTGTGCTGTGTATCATGGAGCAAGTTTCATTTGATGAGATTCTAATATTGAGTGTTGAGGAAAATCCTCACGTTTACGATAAGCGGTGCGCCTCGTATAATGATGAGAAAATGAAGGAGAATACGTGGTTTCCAATAGCTGCATCTTTGAACACCGATCGTAAGCGAATCATATTTTATTACTATATTGGTTTTATTACACACTACATATTCATGCTTCAATTCAATAACTACTGTTGTGTTCATTTTTGTTCTATTACAAATGTTTCTTCTCTAATTATTTTACGTTATGGTAGACTTAAAATAGGTTGTGATAACAAAGATGCATGGACATATTTATAGTACCGTGCCTGATGAAATATTTCAGTTGAAATTTCGAAGTTGGTTAACCTGTGTTTATGTTGGCTGCCTTGTACTCATGAGAGAACGCCATTGGTCAATTATAGACAAATAACGTCAGAATGCGTAATATCGACTTTACATATCGTTATTGACATGCATATCGATATGCACAGTCGTCTACGCTCTCGGTTTATTGTGAATCAAAAATTTTCATATTTACGTTCTCTGCTTCTCGTTTTCATTCTGGTTCTCGTTCCCGGTGAACCAGCCTTAATTCTGTAGAAATCCACAATAAATAATTAATACAAAAATCAGTATTTCACGCCTCAGGCGATTAGATGCTTTATTAGCTACTCATTAGCTAATACGTGGTGGGGCTGTTAGCAGTTATATGACTCGCTTACAGGTCTCTTCGTTGAAGATCTGATCGACCGAAATCACAGCTTAAATTTATTGGTGTCGCAATGGGATCAGAAGTTCCTAAGAGGAAGAAAAAGAAGGGATGAACATGATGATGATGATTCCGTGGAGATGGTAAAGAAAAGAGAAAGCTAATAAAAGAGAATTACTTATAAACAGTGTTATATTAAAATAATTTCGAAGGAAAAATTATCCCGGAGCCGGGTATCGAACCCGGGACCTTTGGTTTAACGTACCAACGCTCTACCACTGAGCTACCCGGGAACTCTAACCGACACCGATCCGAGTTCCCGGGTAGCTCAGTGATAGAGCGTTGGTACGTTAAACCAAAGGTCCCGGGTTCGATACCCGGCTCCGGAACAATTTTTCCCTCGAAATTATTCAAATCAACTTTACAGGGAGTTATACCTGAAATCTTGATTTGCAGTGTGATATTATTTTTCTCCTCTGGTATTTTTCACAACCTGTCACAGATCAAATACTATTAAACTAGCAATTTTTGTATACTGTATTTCTAAATTTTATCTTCACAACGGGCCTAGGGATTTTAATGAAATTGGGAGCATCTACATTTTTCGGGTGCAAGAAAGCGAGTTAGCTATACTGTTTTCGCTGTAAGAAAAATCATAATGTAAACATAAGCACATTGCTGCTCTTCTCTAGTTCACTGCATCCTTCAGTAAGCAGTTTCTTCTCACCCAGTAACCCAACCCATTCCTCTTTCTCTTTCTGATCAGTTTCAGCATCATTCCTTCTTCATCCACGAGGGCTGTGCAATTACGTGTAAAATGTTTCCTACGTGCTTCGTAAATTACGTGGAAAACATAACAGAAAACAGCAAGACTTTAAAAATAAACTTTTTCTTCAAAATTTTTACATGTTCTTGATCTATGCTGGAAGATTAAAAGCAGCCACAACCACATAATACGATTCACGTGAGTGCGCATCATACAGTGTGCTTTGTTTCAATTCTTGCCTTCACATTTGTTTATGATCTATCGGCAAAGAAAGAAGGGCAACAAAAGAAGCTGCCCCGAAGTTACTTAGAACCCCAGCATCTTCAGCGAAAATTGAAACGGGGACACGCTATTGCGGCCCGCAGCCAGTTGTATATGTCAGTTGCTTCCCTACATTTTTTGGCTCACATGTCAGTTGCGTCCCTGACACAAACAACACTTCCCTTCCCATTTTACAGACTTAGGACTGCCTGTAACATCACCAATTTAAACATCACAGGTAGGTGAAAAATTATGTTTGTGACATTTTCACGATACAATGTTCGTAGTGTCATTTTTTATTATAAAATGTATTAAAATTCATGAGTTACATTTTCACCATAAAACTTCAATCGTATTGGTTGAAACCTAAATGACAGATTCCGGATGAAATCCAACGCATTCTATAAGGTGCTTGGGTCTTGTCTTGTCGCAGAACGCGTCCTTGGACTATATTAAGTTTTAAAAAGTTAACATAACATCCTAAATCGGCAGGTAGGTGTGGACGCAACTGAATTATATATTTTTAAAACCCCGGACGCAACTGACGTATTAATTTTTCGTCAACATGTTTACTGGGACGCAACTGACACCTCCCCAATTGAAATACTTTTTTCTCAAATTTGTCCTTTGTCTGTAATATCACAAGAAACCGATTCAGTTTCGAAATATCCAAGAAACTGTTTCAAATAAAATATTGTACTACACTTCAGTTACAAGATCATACCTGTGGTGAATATTGATGTGAATAAGTATGTGTGAGAGGTACTATTATAAACATTTTTGAGTGAAAATTGAAATATTGGCAGTGTCAACCATGATATTTTTACTTTTAGCAGTAAAATCAGCTACATTTAAAAATAAATAGATGTTCAACGTTCAATGAGCAGTTTTTTTTTCTTTTGGGTGTAACAAAAAAAAATTGTTTCTTTTCTACAGTTATATATTTCACATATTATGGAAATACACTCGAGAATTTAAAGCTGTTACTAAGAAATCCAGTCCACACCTGTAGAGTAACGGTTAGCGCGTCCAGCCGCGAAACCAGGTGGCCCGCGTTCGATTCCCGGTCGGAGCAAGTTACCTGGTTGAGGTTTTTTCCGGCGTTTACTCTCAACCCAATATGAGCAAATGCTGGGTAACTTTCGATGTTGAACCCCGGACTCATTTCACCGGCATTATCACCTTCATCTCATTCAGACGGTAAATAACCTAAGATGTTGATAAAGCGTCGTAAAATAGCATACTAAAAAACAAAAGAAATCCAAACCAAATCAAAATTATGCAAATACTCAGTGGCGCCAGCTCTTGGAAAACACTGGATGGACTCAAATAGTTGATGTATAATTTAAAATAAATAAATCTCATAAGTAATAATGATAATACGGCAAATTATTGGATGGGCTCGAAGTTGGCGCCACTGCAAGTACTAGTGTAATAAGTAGAAAGATATTACACGTTTTCTCAATTAAAAAAATTATGGAAAAGAACAGGAAGGTATATTTTTCCATCTCTTCATAATGGGCTGCATAAACAATCTTTAGAAAATAATAATTTTGTATTGAAATACAGTTTATATAGTGTCAGGAAATTAAATTTAAAATTAATATAATTAAAACAGTCTTCATATTATTAATTACTTACTTACAAATGGCTTTCAAGGAACCCGAAGGTTCATTGCCGCCCTCACATAAGCCCGCCAGCGGTCCCTATCCTGTGCAAGATTAATCCAGTCTCTATCATCATACCCCACCTCCCTCAAATCCATTTTAATATTATCCTCCCATCTACGTCTCGGCCTTCCTAAAGGTCTTTTTCCCTCCGGTCTTCCAACTAACACTCTATATGCATTTCTGGATTCGCCCATACGTGCTACATGCCCTGCCCATCTCAAACGTCTGGATTTAATGTTCCTAATTATGTCAGGTGAAGAATACAATGCGTGCAGTTCTGTGTTGTGTAACTTTCTCCATTCTCCTGTAACTTCATCCCGCTTAGCCCCAAATATTTTCCTTAGCACCTTATTCTCAAACACCCTGAACCTATGTTCCTCTCTCAGAGTGAGAGTCCAAGTTTCACAACCATACAGAAGAACCGGTAATATAACTGTTTTATAAATTCTAACTTTCAGATTTTTGGAGAGCAGACTGGATGATAAGAGCTTCTCAACCGAATAATAACACGCATTTCCCATATTTATTCTGCGTTTAATTTCCTCCCGAGTGTCATTTATATTTGTTACTGTTGCTCCAAGATATTTGAATTTTTCCACCTCTTCCAAGGATAAATCTCCAATTTTTATATTTCCATTTCGTACAATATTCTGGTCACGAGACATAATCATATACTTTGTCTTTTCGGGATTTACTTCCAAACCGATCGCTCTACTTGCTTCAAGTAAAATTTCCGCGTTTTCCCTAATCGTTTGTGTATTTTCTCCTAACATATTCACGTCATCCGCATAGACAAGAAGCTGATGTAACCCGTTCAATTCCAAACCCTGCCTGTTATCCTGAACTTTCCTAATGGCATATTCTAGAGCGAAGTTAAAAAGTAAAGGTGATAGTGCATCTCCCTGCTTTAGCCCGCAGTGAATTGGAAAAGCATCAGATAGAAACTAACCTATACGGACTCTGCTGTATGTTTCACTGAGACATATTTTAATTAATCGAACTAGTTTCTTGGGAATACCAAATTCAATAAGAATATCATATAATACTTCCCTCTTAACCGAGTCATAAGCCTTTTTGAAATCTATGAATAACTGACTTCATATTATTAATACAGGAAAAAACTAGTTTTCTACGTCAAGTAAATTACTAGTAAATTAGTGCAATTTACGTAACAAACGTAACTAGTAAATTACCTTGCTAATTCTCGTCACAGTCAAGGATTCAACATTTCCGCCTTCAACCGGCACTTCCTTATAAAATAAGGAAAACTAGCACATGATTATTTTCAGAGGTTGGCAAGCTCTCCTCGCTTACGAGTCAACTTCAAGCATATCTACAGCAGCTCGCCGCTGCGTAGGATGTGAGTACGGAGGTTCTGCTGTTCGTAATGCGGCGATGTTAGTGCAGTGTGTTGTGTTTGTGTTGGCTGTTATAAGCAGTCACTGCGTCTTGTCATGGCAAGGTGAGGCACGATACGTGAAGGTAACTTCACTTTAACAGTTACTACTGTATAACGTTATCGATCAGCTTTGCACAAGAAGTAGATGTGAATAAATTTGTAGGTGATACTTCCTTAATCAATAGACTTGCCAATTCACTCTTACAAAAAGTCGCTAAAAGCTTGGGGTCCCCAGAAACAAATACGGGACACTCAGCACGGATTAAAAAAATTGAGCTTTTAGCACAGTCTAGTATATACAGTCGCGAAGCTCAATACGTAGTAAATATGCAAACATTAGATAGTTGCTCACCACTAGGATCGCTTATATCGCCTCATTACAGGCAATGCAAAATAGTACCGTCACAGTCTATTGTTTCTAGCACCCTCAAAACTCAAGCTTCGTGACTGTATATAGTAGACTATGCTTTTAGTGTATATTTTCCATCGAACTTTTTCCTGTTGTCTTCGAGCAGATTAAAACACTACAATTAAATAAAATTAAATATTATTACTGGAAATAAAATAGCTACTTAAAAAATTAATTGCAGAAAATCAATTCAAAATGCGCTTATAAAATAGGTTCACGTGAGAATACAATCTTATAAGTAACAGTCACTTCTAAATGCAATATTTTTCTGAAGAATGAATTTCTTGTAACAAATTGTTTGTTCATTAAGCTGTTAAAACACAATCCTCACTGAAAATAATTTTACAAATAAGCATTGCTTTTACTGTCTTTATATGCAAATTTACCTCTAACTGAGATTCTGGCCGATAAGTATGTACAGTGCCAGAAAAAAAGTAACGGACCATGTCTTGATGGCAGCTAGTTTCGCAAGGCTATTTATAAGTAGCATGTATACAGGCGCTGTTGTTTACTGCACATGCGCAGTGCGTTGTATTTGGAACTTTGTACTTTGCCTTTTTGTTTTTGGAACTGTACATCTATTATCAGGCAACACCTCAATATCTCACTTGGCGGTATGTCAGAGGAAGAACAATTTATTGTTTGTATATATCTTAAGTCCTATGAAATTGAGGTGCACGAAAATAGCACCAATGGAAAGAGAAACTCAAAAAGTTTTGTGGCAACAATATTTTCCTAGTTGGTAACACTGCCTCATAATAGCGCATACCTATAAACAAATTTGTTCATTGTTGAGGCGAAATGGCTGCTATAGAAGTCAGAAAAGCTTGATTTTCATGTGAACCAGTCGGTTATTAATGTGCAACGGCATTACCGAACAAAGTTTGGTGCAGATCTACCCAGTGGGCCTACAATCCGTAAATGGTACACTGATGCAGACTTTAATTGAAAACGATGATGCATTTATTCGTTTCGTGGTGTTTTCTGACGAAGTCACTTCTGGTAAGGTGAACAGACATAACCTCAGAATCTGGCGGCCGGAAAAAACAGCGTACCTACGTGAACTTGACTATAAGATTGATGTGTGCCGTGTTACCAAAAGGAGACACATTAAACATCTTCAACATAAGGAACTAAACTTTTTGAGTTTCTCTTTCCATTGGTACTATTTTCATGCACTTCAGATTCATAGAACGTAAATTACATGTGTTCGAAGACTTCTTTCGGGACAACGGGACATATCAAGGCAGAAAGGAACGTTTCCATATACTTTAGGGGACATATGGGAAGCCTAATGTTCAATGTTATCAATTTTCAAGATATGTGTCCCAAAATTATTGTTCCGATTTTAATATGCTTCACTTCGGGAAGTATATAAACAGTAGGAACGAAGTTGGTCTCAATAAACAGCTAATATCTCCTAGTTTAGCTACCATATGCGCAAGCGCTGGCTTTTGTTGGAAAATGTTATTTCTAAAAATACCGCTATCGAAACTAGAGAGAGCTTTTTATATCCTGAATTTCGAACCTCATTATTCTGTTAGACTGCAGGAAGACGAACACGATGGTACAGATACTGAATTAACCCAGATGAGACTGACGTCCTATATATAGGACCCTGACGTTTTATTATTTTAACATTGCTGTGTAAGATTTTCATAGTCGGCAATCATGATACCATAATCCTTATGTGTTATAAATTGCCTCCAATTTTTTTTCTTATATTTAGTCTGTCAGAGTCAATGTTATTATCATATTTGTGTGAAACGTTCGGTGTCCTATATGTAGGACGTCAGTCTTATCTGGGTTAAAAAAATGGCCGAGTCTTGGTAGCAGTCCTCTATGTAGGCTACAAACTTCGTAAGACTGTCCACAAGTAGCATATATTTAGGCGCTCTTGTTTACTGCACATGCGCAAAACGTTGTATCTGAAAATTAGTAAAAATAAGTGGCCCAAATTTTGTTTCTGGGACTGTACACCACCTCACTAACACCATCATGTGCGTGAATATTTCTGCGAGCATTTCCTTTAACGTCGGATTGGCCATTGCGCTGTCGAAGGCCAAAACTTGATGAGATGGCCTGCGTAATGATCTGACCTAACTTCTGTGATTTTTTCCTGTGGGGATATGTAAAGGACAATGTTTACATTACTCTTTGGCCAATAACCTGCAGGAGCTTCGGCGTCGCATCACAGCTGCAGGTAACAGATGGCGACACTCTGCGCAGAGTTTGAGAGGAATTGAAATATCGTCTAGATGAGTGTCGTGTGACCTGAGGTTCACATATCGAGAAATTTTAAATTATCAAACAAAACTCGGACAGCTCACCTGTCTATTGACTCTTATTACGTTTCTGTAGAATTAATAGTTACAGACGTAAAGTATTGTGATATAGAAAAACTCAATTTGGGAAACTGGTCTAAAATCTTCTATAAGTAACTTTTCAAATAATTTAAATATTAACTAACTTTTAATAAGATGCAATGGGCCATATTATGCCATTATTTATTTGGCTAACTATGGTAAATGTGTTTGTATATGCCTAAAACATTTTTTTTTCCAATTTAAGAAATAGGGCTATATCTACAGAATGAACCGTAAGTAATGACATTAATTTCAGGGGTTATTCTTTGAGATGTTTCAAGCCACAAAGTTTAACATAATTTTTCTCGTTTTTACTTACTAATCGAAATAAAAATTGTTTTATATGAAACAACTGACAGCGCGTTTTGGGAAAACCATTGATTTAATTCCCAACATGGTCAGTCAATCTAAAAGAGCAATGTATTATGATAACAAATTAATGAAAGAATTTTAATTTTATTCTTTAAATGTGCAGAAATCTGATGCGAACAAATGTAACACTGAAAAATTCCTTTGTAGAACGAAAAGTTACATTTTCTCGAATTAAATGTATGCACATTTGAAGGACAAAACTAAAATACTTTCAATCATTATTATCATAATACACTGCTCTCTAAAATTGACTGAGAATATTGGGAATTAAATCAGTGGCTTTTCCAAAACACGTTATCTATAATGTTTCATATAAGATTTTTTTTCTCGAAAAGGAAGCAAAATTGTGTTATTTTCTTTTTGTTATTTATTTATTTACTTATTTACTTAGTTACTTACTTATTTATTTTTTTACTTACTTATTTACTTATTTATTTATTTATTTATTTATTTATTTATTGTTGAACATAACAGGCAAAGCCCAATTACAATGTTCAAGACTAACAAATTAATTTATAAAACATAAACAAGGAGAAGGAAACATACACTTATTAAAGACTGAAATATAATAGAAATAAGAGAAATAACAAAAGAGAAATTGAAATAAGGTGTGAAAATAGCTTCAAATTAACTAACAACAATATTCTGTATAATATGATAACAAATAATTCTGTATCTAGAGAAATTCATATTGAAAATATCAATATTCGGATGAGGTTGTAATTTGAAATATCTAAAAAAATACCCCCCTGAAATTAATGACACTACTTATGGTTCACCCTGTATATTCTAATTTCATTATCCTAATTTCTGTCGGCTTATAGATGTTACACGGAATCACAGAAATTTCTTCAAATTCCCAGTCACTTTTATTCTACTTTTGATCCAGCTAAATGCAGTAGTTTCTATTTTATGATAACAATATTAGCGTACGATAAGCAGCTCAGTGAGAAATGTATACAGCAGGTATGCTCATTCTGTGACTCCCGATTACGTTCTGTAATCACAACCTTCCAATGTAGAGCGTGCTGCTCCTCGTTCGAAGCTCGATGGATGACTGCGGAAGGCAGTTCAAGTACTTAGTAAACGTACGAACAGTACGGGACAATGACACAGTCAAAATCTTCTGTAAGCAAACGATCATTCCGTACAGTATGGGAGGAAGACTATTTTTGTTGTGAAAACGTGAAGTGTTTACTATGTTGTAAGGTATTGTCAGGAATACTACTGAGCAACATAAAACATTATACGCTCTGCCATCCAGAACAAGCCGAAGTGACAGGGAAGCTGTTTTCTGTAATATGTATTCATATATCAACATTATTATTATTACTGTTATTACTAGTACAATTATTGTTATTGTGGTGATTTTATTCCAACAGAAATACATGTTATGATAAAATAAATTTTCAGGGGTGCAACGTGCACTACAGTTTCAAGAATTGAAAGCACTTCAAGATACACCAAACACTGAAGAGAGTCGAACAATTCAGAATTTACGTTTAGGAGCAAGTTATGTAGTATGTTGGGAATTAGCTAAGGCACTAAAAACCCTTGTGAACTTACAAAGAAATCTATGGTGCCTGAACAAAATATAGTTAATTACATCTTACTACTGGAACAGCTCAAACGTGAATTCACAGAACATCGATTTAATGATTTTAGACGTATGGAAAGTGATATTAATCTTTTTGTTAATCCTTTCATAGTAAACTGAATACAATCCGTGAGAGTGCAGTTCCAGGACGAGTTAATTGATTTACAAAGTCACGTAGAATTCAGAACTAAATGCGGAGAATATGACTTGCCAAGCATAGAAATATTAAAAAATGAACAAAACGCAATATCCCAAGATGAGCTTATTCGCTGTCACTCGAAATATGTGTGCAAACAATTATTTTCGAGAATGTGAAGGTTGCTAAATCCAAAAATCCAAACCTAGATCCCGATTAACAGGTGAGAATATTTTGTGCATTGCAGTAAATTCGTTGGAAATAGATTTCCAATTACTTGCAGAAAAGAACAGGCCTACACATGTTGACTGTGGAATACGAAAATAACATTATCTATGATATAATAATATCATAACTGTATAAAATATAATAAATAATGTAATAACTGAATATTTCCTTTTTCAAATTCAGTTTATTATCCGTATTTGTAAGACAGTGAGAACGATGCCACGGGCGGTGCTGCAATGTAGTTGCGGAACTCAGTTCCTACACTGTGTGTGTTATGCAGTGCAGCGTCATCCGTGTAATCGGCGCTTTTACAATTTTGAGCATACCTGGTATACAGCATTTAGAATTTATTCTACTGCATTTGGAATGAACAGTACTGCATTCAGTCTAACAGTAAATCTACCAGGAACAGCGGGCGGTACCGTATCTTATCTCTCTTTTGTAGTATTACTGTCAATATTTGCAGTTTCTGGGCATATCTGCAATACATTTGCCAACGCTATATATATAGTAGATATACAAACAGTTCATAGCAACAGACTGTGTACTATTCTACTACTCCTTTACACTGTGACTCACAGCTGTGAAAATGACGCTTGTGCAAGGAATAAAACTTTAGAATACACAGTTCTGCTGCCGACAATAGCAAATACATCGTGTAGTACATCGCAGAACATACTACGAAATGGAAATACGAAAATTGGAAATTTATCCTTTGAAGAGGTGGAAAAATTCAAATATCTTGGAGCAACAGTAACACATATAAATGACATTCCAGAGGAAATTAAACGCAGAATAAATATGAGAAATGCCTGCTATTATTCGGTTGAGAAGCTTTTGTCATCTAATCTGCTTTAAAAAAATTAAAAGATAGAATTTATAAAACAGTTATATTACCGGTTGTTCTTTATGGTTGTAAAACTTGGACTCTCAATTTGAAGGAGAAACAGAGATTGAGGATGTTCGAAAATAAAGTGCTTAGGAAAATATTTGGGGCTAAGAGGGATAAAGTTACAGGAGAATGGAAAAAGTTACACAAAACAGAACTGTACGCATTGTATTCTTCACCTGACATAATTAGGAACATTAAATCCAGACGTTTGAGATGGGCAGGGCATGTAGCAGGTATGGGCGAATCCAGAAATGCATATGGAGTGTTAGTTGGAAGACCGGAGAGAAAAAGATCTTTGGGGAGGCCAAGATGTAGATGGGAAGATAATATTAAAATGGATTTGAGAGAGGTGGGATATGATGCTAAGGACTGGATTAATCTTGCTCAGGATAGAGATCGATGGCGGGCTTATGTGAGAGCGGCAATGAACTTCCGAGTTCTCTAAAAGCCATTTGTAAATACGTAATAATAATATAAATTCGTCCACACCTATGAAGTAACGGTTAGCGCGTCTAGCCGCGAAACCAGATGTCCCGGGTTCGATTCTCGGTCGGGACAAGTTACCTGGATGAGGTTTTTTTCCGAGATTTTCCCTCAACCCAATATGAGCAAGTGCTGGGTAACTTTCGGTGTTGGACCCCGGATTCATTTCACCGGAATTATCACTTTCATCTCATTCAGACGCTAAATAACCTAAGATGTTGATAAAGCGTCGTAAAATAATCTACCAACTATAGCTATTAAATTCGTTTTTGCGAAAATTCATATAACCTTGAGATGAGCCTTGTATGAGGAGAACTGGAGTGTTTTTGATGTAGAATACGCCTTTTCTCAAACTGAATATGGACACTCCTTCCTAGATCAGTGGTGAAACAAAAAATGGCAGAATTTCAAATACTTACTGTAGTAGCATTATGAGCCACAATCGAATGCTAATGCTATTAGTAGTTAGACTAATGAGTCAATTTAACTTGGATGATCACAACCAATGATGCCACCTACCCTCACTACGGGCACGATGGCGCAGAAGTTGTGTATAAAATTAGTCGTGCCGAGCGGTCTCTCTCAGTTACATCTCGGTATCGAGAGTATCTACAGATCTGTGCTAATTTTCAATCGCGATTTCTGCAACCTTAAGTGATAATAGGCATGTACGATACACTTTGACTGAACAATAGCGAAAAATTTGTTTGTGGTTTGGGACTAATTTCGGAATGTTGCTTCCTATGACGACAAAATATTCTGCATGCCCTTGATTAATTATTTCTCTTGTCATAGATTTATTCTCTCCATTTGTAAACAGAAACAAAAATAAAATATTCAAACCAACGCATCTGTAGTTTCATTCCCGAAATTGGGTAATGTATTCTACGTGTCGGCGAATCCCTGATAATAGCGTAGGATTTTTTTTTTTTTTTCAGTGGGAAGAGCTATTTCCCTCATGGCCTTCTACCTTATTGTATGAGGCCTAGTCATAGCGATTCCTTCCTTGAAGCCGTCAATTGTTTGGAATATAATATTATAATAGCAACTGGAGGAAACTTAATGAGGAAGTGAGAACTCCCAGCCGATGAACTGGAAGTCAACATGACTCATGCTGAAATATTTATTACGTGCTCTTTTCCGCGTGTTTCTCATGTAGTTTAGAAATAGAATGTGACATTACCAGTGTCAACATTCATCCGACATTAATTACGTAGCCTATATCAAATAAGGTAACACCACAAAGTACTGAGGAAGAAAATAATGATACACCAAGCAGTATGTCATTTAAACGTGTTTCTTTCTTTCAGTCGATAATCCGATATGCTCCAATTTTCTGTGGAAATGGAACCAAAATTGAAAGGGTCTTGATTTTACAAAAGAAAGCCATTAGAATTTTATGTAAATCAAACTATCTGGAACAATGTCGGCCACTTTTCAGACAATCACGGATTTTAACAATCATAAATTTGTATATATATGTTGTTGTTGTTGTTTTCTAATGCCAGGTGTTTGACAATAAAGTCATTTGACTTTTTCAAAGATATTATCATGGCCAGCCACTGAAGCACAGATTTTGAGGTGTTCCGAATCCATTTCTTGGTTTGAGTTGCACAATGGGCAGTTAGGGGACTGATATATTCCAATTCTATGCAGGTGTTTGGCCAAACAATCATGGCCTGTTGCCAATCTAAATGCAGCTACAGACGATTTTCGTGGTAAATCGGGAATTAACTGTGGATTTTGATGCAGAGAGTTCCATTATTTCCCTTGGGATTGTGTTATCAAATTTTGTTTGTTGAAGTCTAAGTATGTAGATTTAATAAATATCTTCACAGAGTAATACGTAGATTTAGTAACAGGTCTGTAAGTAGCAGTGCTGCCCTTCTTTGCTAAAGCATCCGCATTCTCGTTTCCCAGGATCCCACAATGGGATGGTATCCATTGGAATACAATTCTTTTATTGAGTGATAATAATTGAGAGAGCATTTTAGTTATTTCTGCTGTTTGAGATGACGGTGTGTGTTTAGAGACGATTGATAGAATAGCTGCTTTGGAGTCTGACAATATAACTGCATTCCTAAATGTATTGATGTGGCATAGAAGATTCCTGAGACATTCATTTATTGCAATAATTTCACCATCAAAACTTCTTGTTCCATATCCAAGAGATCTATAAAGTGAGAAGAGACAGCACGTAACACCTGCACCGGCACCTTGTTCTCTGGAGATCAAGGATCCGTCGGTGTATAAATGAAGCCAGTTTTGTGGAGAGTACCTAGTATTAATTGTCTCTAAAGACAATTGTTTCAGCATTTCAGTGTTTACTTCTGATTTCAGTATTTCTTCTGTTAAGTTGATAAGTTTTTCATATTGAATCAGTGCTTTTTCTTCTATTGTCATTTTGATGCTGTTAATATTAGTGAGGAATCTCATAGAATCTATTGGCGTTGTTTTCATTCCACCAGTAATGAGTCTGAGAATTTGTGTGTATAGATATATATATATATATATATATATATATATATATATATATGATCTAGTACTTTACACTCGACAAAATATCGACAATTACTCATTAGTTGCCAATATACATGATCATGAAATTAGAAATAGTGAACAAATTAATATTCCATATTGTACATTACACAAGAGCAACACAAACTTTTTAATTATGGGGATGAAATTGTATAATAAGCTCCCTAGTCAATATTACAAATTACCAATTAATAGCTTCAAGACTAGATTTTATAATTGGTTATTAAATAATCCTTTTTATTCTGTTGCTGAGTTTTTCAACACAAATTTGTATGGAACTGTATTTTAATACAGATACGTTTAATTGCAATTTAGTTAGTTTTCTTTAATTTAAAAGTTTGAAATTATTTCATGTTTTTATTGCCTTATTTAAATTTTACTGTTTCTTTTATTAGTGTTTTTTTAATGTATTTATAAGTTTTTCAATGTCGTCTGACGAAGCCTAAAACTGTATGTCTAATGGTCAAATAAATTGAATTCAATTGAATTGAATATAAAATATCATGTGATGACGAGCGATTTTAGACAGTATGTTCAACGGAATTAGTCATCATTACCATCACCACCATATCTATTTTCAAAATCTTATAAATTTAGGTTATAATAATTTCTCTGAAACACGGAAGCATACTCTGCAGCTAATTTATTTTACTATTATTGGAGAAAAATTTGTTCCGACACCGAGGATCGAATCCAGGAGCCCTCAGCTTGGCGCACTGAATGCTCTTGCCAACTAAGCTATGCCGGGACACGATCTGCAGCGTCGCCCGTAACTCCCTTCCTTTAGCAACTTATCGATCCACGGTGCCGGAACGAATTTTTCTCCACAGTATATAGAGTGATCCACGAGGAGTTAACTATTTCCGAATATATTTTGAGCAAAAAAAAAAAAAGTCATATAAACATGAGTCCTATTCTCAATATTTTCAGAATTACACTAATTTGAAATTGTTCGGTAAAATACCTTTTTCTTTAGTTTTAAGGGTAAAAGAATATAATAAATAGATAATGAACTATTTAGAAGTATCACTTTTTTAACTGGCTAATATTCTGAAGCTAAAAAAGTGTTGAGAATTGCTTAGCTGCTTTGTACAGAATTTATTTTTCCATTTTAAACAAAAATTACATTATTCCTACGCACTTATCACAACTGTTACAAATCACACTACTTCTAGCAACTTGATTCTTTACGGTTAAATTTTTCATCCTGAGAGAGAGAGAGATAACTCGTCCGGTCTTAATTAAGGATGATCACGAAGATCCGGAAATTAATAGCAAAGAAATATAATCAATTAAATATGAATATTGTTATAAAAATAAAATGTAATAATTAAGCATCATTGATTATCAATTATAAAATAAAATCTTAGAAGATGACTATAAAATTATACTTATAAATAAAAGATTTTATTTAAAATTAGCATATCTTTAATTATGGCCTTCTGAGTGGTATAAATGAAACTGTATAATCTGCAGGGAATCTTTAAGAATTTGCGAGATGATTTTTTGAATTTCAAAAGTTGATATTGATAATTGTTTAAAAAAATTATATGTAAATTTTGGTAAAGAACTCCGAGCACCAAAAAATAAACATGTCACTGACCAATTGAAGAGAGGGATGTTATACTTGGCACTAGATAGGGAATACAAAGTTCATAAATGACCCTCTTTTCCTGATCAACGTGATGAGCTTGGTTTAGATCTCTCTCCATGCGTATAGTTGGAAAATAGCCTTTTGTTGTTGCCTGTTTATTGCTATTATATTACATTCTTAAAGAGTTTAGAAGAATGACGTGATTTGTAACAATTGAGGGGTTTGCCGGAAAAAGAGCGTATACGTCAATATGGCGAATTGAGATACATGCAATCTAAGATCGTAAAACGTACCTGAATAAAATGTTATACACGCACGCAGCCCTGTCCTGCAAGTATGTACAGTACAATCAAAACAAAATTTCGCTTCTATAATTATTCACTACATTTTAAACCGTTTTCCCGAAGAAGGGCGTATAGGTCTATCCGGCTTTCTTCCGGCATAGCCCTCAATTGTTGTGATAAGTGTGTAAGAAAAATTTAATTTTGAAGTTAAAAATCGAAGAAAATTTCTGTAGGAAGCAACTATAAAATTAACAACACTTATTTAAAACAACGCTTTGTCTTCAGTATCGCCACATGGTTACTGTTACCTAGTGAGCGATTGCAGGCCACTTTTGACTAGGCCTATATTACTGACCGCTATCGCCTCGTGTGGATGCTTCCACTTAGAATAATGCTTCACTGACAAATACTCTGATCCTCAGTGCGGTCGATCTTCTAGTGTGCAAGAGCGCTTAAGTATTGAGCCCCAAGATCATTCTGTCCTCATTCTTGTGAGGAAGGAGTCTCTGGTAATTTGGGCAGCAAGAAGCAAGAGCACAGCTCTGATTAAAGCCAGAAGAAATATAAAATAATGGATTCGCCTGGGCATATAAAACGATGATAAATCTGTAACCTATTTCTCTGCTGTCATTTGATTCCAAGTTCGCTGGCTTTGTAGTTATAGCGAAAAGAGTATTTGATAATTATTCACGCGTCTCTACTTTTAAAAAGAGATAAAATATGTTGTGTCACTTTTTATTTACAGGTCTGGGTAGCTCCTGCAAAAGCAACACAGACTGCCAAGCATCAAATGGATTGATTTGTTTAGAAAAATTCTGTGCTTGCAACGGTACTTCTGTAGCAGATGCGAACGGCCAAAAATGTATTCCGAGTGAGTATGACCTTTTATTAATTTATTCAATTATTCATTTCTTTCCTTAATCATTCATTCATTCATTCATCTACCCACCAACCTATCCAACTTTCATCCATCCATCCACTCATCCGTCTATCACTTCCCTAATTATAGAGCTACCAAGATGACAAAGTAGACCTACGAGCATATAAAAGACAAATATCCCCCCTAATTATAGAGTTACCAAGATGACAAAGTAGACCTACATAAAAGACAAATAAATAAAAAATATAATAATCCGTGGCGCTACAGCCCGTGAAGGGCCTAGACCGACCAGCCGGCTGCTGGCCTCACGCCCACATGCCGAAGCAGAGGTGGACGATCATCCAACCAGAATGGAGGTATCGTGTGGTTAGCATGATGATCCCCCCAGCCGTTATAGCTGGCATTCGCAACCGGATTTCGCTACCTATCGTAGCTCCCCAAGTGCATCACGATACTGGGTGGGTACCGGTCCCATACACTGGCCGAAATTTCATGAGAAAATTCTTCCCCCTTGAGGACTCGAACCAGCGCGCATTCCGTAACGCGAATCCTAGGCAGATGCCTTAGACCACGACGCCACAGTGCGGGACATAAAAGACAAATATCCCCCCTAATTATAGAGTTACCAAGATGACAAAGTAGACCTATATAAAAGGGAAATATCCCCCCTAATTATAAAGTTACCAAGATGACAAAGTATACCTATATAAAAGACAAATATCCCCCCTAATTATAGAACTACCAAGATGACAAAGTAGGCCTACATAAAAGACAAATATCCCCCCTAATTATAGAACTACCAAGATGACAAAGTATACCTATATAAAAGACAAATATCCCCCCTAATTATAGAGTTACCAATATGACAAAGTAGACCTATATAAAAGACAAATATCCCCCCTAATTATAGAGTTACCAAGATGACAAAGTATACCTATATAAAAGACAAATATCCCCCCTAATTATAGAACTACCAAGATGACAAAGTAGGCCTATATAAAAGACAAATATCCCCCCTAATTATAGAGTTACCAATATGACAAAGTAGACCTATATAAAAGACAAATATCCCGCCTGATTATAGAGTTATCAAGATGACAAAGTAGACCTATATAAAAGACAAATATCCCCCCTAATTATAAAGTTATCAAAATGACAAAGTAGACCTATATAAAAGACAAATATCCCCCCTAATTATAGAGTTACCAAGATGACAAAGTAGACCTATATAAAAGACAAATATCCTCCCTAATTATAGAGTTACCAAGATGACAAAGTAGACCTATATAAAAGATAAAAATCCCCCCTAATTATAGAGTTACCAATATGATAAACTAGACCTGTATAAAAGACAAATATCCCCCCTAATTATAGAGTTACCAAGATGACAATGTAGACCTATATAAAAGATAAAAATCCCCTAATTATTGAGTTATCAAGATGACAAAGTAAACCTATATAAAAGACAAATATCCCCCCTAATTATAGAGTTACCAAGATGGCAAAGTAAACCTATATAAAAGACAAATATCCCCTCTAATTATAGAGTTATCAAGATGACAAAGTAGACCCCCTAATTATAGAGTTACCAAGATGACAAAGTAGACCTATATAAAAGAAAAATATCCCCTCTAATTATAGATATAGAACTACCAAGATGACAAAGTAGGCCTATATAAAAGACAAATGGGGAAACTTTCAGTATATGGTTATTTCACTGACAAAAATTATTTTAAAATACTGAACATGCAGATCTGTCTGTGTTTGTCGAATGCGCAACATCATGCTTACAAAGAGGCACTTTTCAGTGCGAATAAATTATTTTGTGTGCACAAGATTTGAATCTTGGAGGAAGAGGGAAAGGAAGGTAACCTTGTCCTGAAATTTATCCAACAAACTATAAGAACTTAATAACAAGTAAAAAAATAATAATAAAATGTAAGGAAAAACTACAATGATTGAAACATAATAACAAGAAGAAATAATTAGCAATTATAATAAAAAATACAGAGATTAATATGTCATAATAATAAAAATACCCATCATTGAGGTTCTGGCTGATATGTACGGTACATCTATTATTTATCAGGTAGTACATCTCACTTGACGATATATGTGTCAGAGGAAGAATAATGATTTGTATGCATCTGAAGTCTGATTAGTGTAATAGGTATGTGGCTAGTCGGCGATGTATGCAATGGAGGGGGAAAGGAACTGGCCACTCTACCCCATTATCTCCTGGCCTAGTTGCCTCATAAATGGTACCATGTTGGTATCATTCGTGAGGTTCAGACCTGTCTTCGGACAGTTAACTATTTTTTTTTTATTTTATTGGGTTATTTTACGACGCTGTATCAACATCTAGGTTATTTAGCGTCTGAATGATATGAAGGTGATAATGCCGGTGAAATGAGTCCGGGGTCCAGCACCGAAAGTTACCCAGCATTTGCTCGTGTTGGGTTGAGGGAAAACCCCGGAAAAAACCTCAACCAGGTAACTTGCCCCGACCGGGATTCGAACCTGGGCCACCTGGTTTCGCAGCCAGACGCGCTGACCGTTACTCCACAGGTGTGGGACAGTTAACTAAAACAACAACAATAATAATAAAAAGTAACAATTAATTGCTAATAAAATATCCTCAACTAAATGAGAGTAATTACTATATTAATGGTTTCGTAGAATTGGAAGAGATCCTACAAGAGAGGCTATTGCTATCTCTTGTAGAAGATGCTTCTCCCGGCCCATGGAAGTCCAAAAATGAGCAAGCAGTTTTGTTTGGTACTATCCCCCTTAAAAACCAATGTTGTGAGTAAAGTCAGATATCAATAATTTGTATACATTTTCACTTCAGTGCCATTATCTTGCTATTTAATTTATTATTTAAATAAAAATAATAATAAAATCGTTTTTAAATTTTGAGTTTCGAGGGCAGGAGTAATATGGTTCTAAAATGTTACATGTTCATGATGTCCGAAGACAGGTCTGAACCTCCCAAGAGATACCAAGAAGACACCACTTATGAGACAACTAGGCCAGGAGATAATGGGATAGGGTGGCCAGTTCCTTTTCTCCTCCATTGCATACCTCAATCAGAGGATATGTTCATGATAATAATAAATCGTTTGGAATCCCAGGGCTTAGAACTATAAGTTATTCAACATGAGACATGTATTTTAATACTCCTCACAAAAATTCATCCCACCCTATTTTTAACAACTTCAGATAATAGATGAAATGAGAGAGATAGAAAATGGTGATAGAATGAAATATGGAAACGATAGTAAAGCGACAGAGTGACAGAGGATTTGCGAAATGTCTTGATTGCGTGAAACGTCTTTATTCTTGGTGTGTAATTAATAAGGTTCGGATAAAGTAGCTGTATCAAGTGGTCCGTGCGTTTTGTTTGCAAACATTAACTGGTCATCGCGTGTCCCCTAGCCACGTAGTCGACAGTAGTGACGACGTATAATCAGTTCTATCGGCTGTCCTTTCACTGATGTTTCAGCTAGGAGATGCGGAGCGCTCTTTTCAGCAGGTACAGTTTTAGCTATACTGTTTTCGCTGTAAGAAAAATCCTAATGTAAACACAAGCACGTTGCTGTCATACCCGTGATTGGCTCCCAGTCGAAACACTCACATGGCGCAGGAAAATATAGTTCGTATTTGGAAACCACAATCTTGTATTATTTGAAAACTAGCCGTACCCGTGCGCTCCGCTGCACCCGTTACAAATAAATATAAAGTAATTACATAATTAAAATAGGACATTTGATCCAGGAACATTCGTGTTTGATAGAAGGATAAATCGTTTAATATGTTACTTAATTTAAATACGAGCCGCATCCAGAAAGTAAGTTTCCTCTTATAAAAAAAAAAAGAACACATACTTTCAGGAAAACATTTATTGGCAACAGGTAGGCCTACAGCAATGTTTCAGCTATTTTTCAACATAACCACCATCAGAATTGAGACACTTGTCGTATCGAGGGATCAACTTTTGTATCCCTCTGTCGTAGAACTCTGCCGCCTGTGAATGGAACCAGCGTGTGACAGACGTCTTCAGCTCTTCGTCGTTGCCAAAAAAGCTCACCGGAGGACAGGAATTTCTTGAGAGAGAGGGAGAGGGAGAGAGAGAGAGGGAGGGAGGGAGAGAGAGAGAGAGAGCTGCCGATGAATTTCAATTGGCGCAATGCTTTGTGCATTAAAGAACTTTATCACCGACCGAACCTCGCAGGCGGCGGGAGAAGGAATGAGAGCTTCCATTTCGGACCACTGCTGCCACGCTACTGGCACCAGGCGGGACCTGTCCGGCTGGCATATAATTCATACGTCATAGATCTGTTACGCATGCGGCTAATTACGTTTACTTTCAAGAGGAAAAAATTGGGAAACTTACTTTCTGGATGCGCCTCGTAATTAAAATGCGATCATTTTGGTACAGAGAACACTCATTTGGTGCAATGACAATTCCTTTAACGTTTCTTGTTTGTTGTTACATGCAACCATAGTTTAATGAAGATTGACACATCATTTAATTTTAATGTGTAAACTTTATATTTCTTGCTATATGTTTCCATTGAATTGTGGTAATAACTTAATTTTAACCATTGTTTTCTACGTCTTCAGTAAATGGCGCTTGGCCCACTATGGTTCTGAACCCTTCAAATAACTTAAATAGTGATACAGCATATATATACTTAATTACAAATGGCTTTTAAGGAACCCGAAGGTTCATTGCCGCCCTCACATAAGCCCGCCAGCGGTCCCTATCCTGTGCAAGATTAATCTAGTCTCTATCATCATATCCCAATCCCTCAAATCCATTTTAATATTATCCTCCCATCTACGTCTCGGCCTCCCCAAAGGCCTTTTTCCCTCCGGTCTCCCAACTAACCCTCTATACGCATTTCTGGATTCGCCCATACGTGCTACATGCCCTGCCCATCTCAAACGTCTGGATTTAATGTTCCTAATTATGTCAGGTGAAGAATACAATGCGTGCAGTTCTGCGTTGTGTAACTTTCTCCATTCTCCTGTAACTTCATCCCTCTTAGCCCCAAATATTTTCCTAAGCGCCTTATTCTCAAGCACCCTTAACCTATGTTCCTCTCTCAAAGTGAGAGTCCAAGTTTCACAACCATACAGAAGAACCGGTAATATAACTGTTTTATAAATTCTAACTTTCAGATTTTTGGAGAGCAGACTGGATGATAAGAGCTTCTCAACCGAATAATAACACGCATTTCCCATATTTATTCTGCGTTTAATTTCCTCCCGAGTGTCATTTATATTTGTTACTGTTGCTCCAAGATATTTGAATTTTTCCACCCCTTCGAAGGATAAATCTCCAATTTTTATATTTCCATTTCGTACAATATTCTGATCACGAGACATAATCATATACTTTGTCTTTTCGGGATTTACTTCCAAACCGATCGCTTTACTTGCTTCCAGTAAAATTCCCGTGTTTTCCGTAATCGTTTGTGGATTTTCTCCTAACATATTCACGTCATCCGCATAGACCAGAAGCTGATGTAACCCGTTCAATTCCAAACCCTCTCTGTTTTCCTGGACTTTCCTAATGGCATATTCTAGAGCGAAGTTAAAAAGTAAAGGTGATAGTCCATCTCCTTGCTTTAGACCGCAGTGAATTGGAAAAGCATCAGATAGAAACTGACCTATACGGACTCTACTATATGTTTCACTGAGACACATTTTAATTAATCGAACTAGTTTCTTGGGAATACCAAATTCAATAAGAATATCATATAATACTTCCCTCTTAACCGAGTCATAAGCCTTTTTCAAATCTATGAATAACTGATGTACTGTACCCTTATACTCCCATTTTTTCTCCATTATCTGTCGAATAAAAAAAATCTGATCAATAGTCGATCTATTACGCCGAAAACCGCACTGATGATCCCCAATAATTTCATCTACGTACGGAGTTAATCTTCTCGAAAGAATATTGGACAAAATTTTGTACGACGTCAACAAAAGTGATATTCCTCGAAAGTTACCACAGCTGGTTTCGTCCCCCTTTTTAAAAATAGGTACAATTATGGACTCCTTCTATTGTTCTGGTACAATTTCCTTTTCCCAAATAGCAAGTACAAGTTTATAAATTTCGCTATATAATGCACTTCCACCCCCTTGTATTAATTCTGCTGGAATTTGATCGATACCTGGAGACTTGTACTTTTTCAGATTTTCTATCGCAATTTCGACTTCTGAAAGCGTGGGTTCGGGTATAAATGGCTCAGCAGTTTGTATTTCAATTTCGTCCCGATCATTTCTATCTGGCCTATGTACATTTAGTAGTTGCGCAAAATAGTTTTTCCATCTGCTTAGGACTTATGGAGAGTCTGCAAGCAAGTCACCATTCTCATCCTTGATCACGTTTACCCTTGGCTGATATCCGTTCTTAAATTCCTTTATACCCTTATATAAATCTCTAATGTTTTTATTCTAACTATTTGTTTCTACCTCATTCAGTTTTTCCTTCAAGTAACCTCTCTTTTTATTCCTAAGTGTACGACTTGCTTCCCATCTTTCATTGAAATAATTATCTCTCTTCTCCTCAACTGGATCCTGTAAGAATTTCAATTTTGCCTGTTTCCTTCTTTCTACTACCATGCAACAATCTTCATCAAACCACGGTTTCTTTTTCTTAGTTTCATAATAACCTATGCTCTTCAGCTGCAATTTTGATACTATCTCTGATATTTTCCCACACGCTGTTAACATCTAATTCTTTCTCAACTTGTTGGAACTTTCTAAAGTGGCAAATCTATTCGAAATTTCGACCTGATAATTTTGCTTAGTTTCCTCTTCCTTTAATTTCAAAATATTGAATTTAGTAATATTAACTTGTTGCTCTACTCGCTTGGCTACTGATAGTCTTTCTCTTAATTCTCCAGTTACCAAATAATGGTCAGAATTACAGCATATATAATGATATATAATTATATTTCTTTCGAAAATGTAAGAATTCACGATCTCTTATGTACCATTGCCATGGAATGAATATATGTTTTTTCTTGCTACTCAAAAATGTTATATTTTGCACATAGGAGTTACTGCAGGAACAACAACGCTATAATCTGAGGTGGCGGTGAAAATGTATTGTATTGTTATTTTAAAAGTCTTATATATCCTTAAATATCAGACCTATCAAAATTTTGCATAGAATAAAACTTAACGGAAATCAATTTTAAAGAAACTTTTGTTATGAAACATATTTCACAAAAATCAATAATAAGCGAGATATTTGGATTTATTTAATTCAGGCCCCCTTATAACCCCCCTTTTAAATAAGGTATTTTGAATGTCATATAGCCTAAAATCTAAGTTACAACGAACTTAATTTATATTCCAATTTTCATCGCAATCCGTTCAGCCATTATTGCGTGAAAAGGTAACAAACATCCAGACAGACAGACAGACAGACATTCAAACAAAAATGTCAAAAAAAAGCTATTTTCGGTTTCAGGATGGTTAATGATACATGATAACATCAATTATTTTAGGAAAATCGAAAATTACCAGAAAAATTTTTGCTACAGATTTATTATTAGTATATATAAAAAAATTGAATTGTAGTTATTAAATACGATGAAACATTTAACTTCATTCATGTGTAAAACGCTATATAAAAGAAAAGCTACTTTTATATTTTGTTATGTACTATGAACGCGGATGAATACCAACAGTAATACCGAGGCAGTCTGTTCTATTAACAAGCTGGCGTCACTTGAGCTCGTAGTTGTTCACGTAAGCACGTGGTACTGAAGTATGGCTTCTGTATCCTCAACTGTCCATTGTGAAGACATAAGACTTAAAAATAATTTAATTGCAGTAATTATAAAGTAAATGTTTCCTAAGCAAACGAATGCATAGTAGTAAGGTTAGGCCTACTTGACGGGTAAGGGAAATGTTTAACATGAAACAGAATGTACAACAGTAGGCGGGAACATGTACTGAGAATCTATGGCGCCAAACAGCGGCCAATGAAGCCTCACTTCAATCACGTGCTATTGTTTATAATAGGATTTTTCTTACAGCGAAAAGATTATAGGGGAAGGGTGTAGTGTTTACTTACTCTGAAGTAAGTCAAGGCCCTATCTTATACAGCTATACAGCCTATCTCTATACAGTTACTTTATCCGAGCCTTAATAATTAAGTTTACACGTTTTAGGTTTTGTTCATACCACAATCTGCAACACACATCACAAGTGTAATTTCTTATCGCTAATAAAATATTAATTGTATTAAAACAACTGAAAGGTTCTTTATAACACTATCTTTCTTTAACGTTGATCACATTTTTTTATAAGTAGTTTCCACATTTTCAGTTCATGTAGATGCATTATTATTTTATGCTCGACCATGCCGAAATGTAGTAATTATACACCTAGTAGCAGCCCTTTAATGGACCTCATTAAAGTTCAGGTTTTCCACCAATCAGAAAGCAATATGAAAGCGCAAGTATCGATTATTCTCGGATATGCAATCGAAAGACAACTAGCGAAATGTCACGGAGGCTGGAAATCCAATATTGTCGCAGAAGGTTATGTTCTGTTATTATAATAATTAGCGTTAATTGTAAATAATATTCAAATAAATTCAATTTGTCATCTCGTTTTTTAATGTCTAAATCAATTTCCAGGTTATATCAAGATTAATGTTCATTTTATTCTCTAGATTATATCAAGGTCAATGACATTTGTTCCTCGGAAAAAATCAATACTTTCGCGTCTGCGCACATCTCACAATTTAACGAGATATTGCACAAGGTCACTTCCGCTCCCCAGTCAGATAAGAATAATATGAATACTTATTAATAATTTCAAGTTAGAAATATGGTCGAGCATAAAAAGTCGTATGAAACTTGCCTCGCTTGCGCACGTTTCATAAACATATTCGCGTCTTAAATACTACCATTATAGGCTCATTGCATAATGTACTATATAGTTACTACATCTTGTAAAACTGTTTATCGTTTATTTTTGCGTTCTCTACACTCCCTCACACGTTCTTTTGCAATTTTTTTAGCATTCTCTTGTTTTACAGGGCTAACTATTTTTTACTTCCATTATAATCTTATCTTTTTCGCTTGGTACAAGCCCGTATGTACACTGTTTCTGACTTTTTATCTTCCATAATGGTGCATTATT
Source organism: Periplaneta americana (assembly GCF_040183065.1). NCBI lineage: Eukaryota > Metazoa > Arthropoda > Insecta > Blattodea > Blattidae > Periplaneta > Periplaneta americana. Next base: position 34,029,358 of record NC_091123.1, on the reverse strand, counting down.
GACTCTTGTAAAAGTTAAATATAGATATACTGCATAATGGATTCTCCCATTTGCTTTAATTTCAAGTACCCAGTCTCCCTTGTATAAGTGGACTCGCCACTTGCATGGCTGATTATTTCTTATCAACGTATAGCCATCATTTCCTTTCATACACATTTCATTCGGAAACTGCCACGTATCGGCGTATCGAAAGCGATGTTGCTACCCATATAATAAATTATATGAACTTATAAAAAGTATTACACATTTTGCCAGTTTGTAAGATGTCGACTACAGAAATTTTACGTAACAAAAGTCTACAGCATAGATTTCTTTCCCACCACAAATTCCATGACCACCAGGTCTGGCATCGAACTCAGGCCGCCTGGATGGAAGACAAACGTGCTGGAGCTGAGCAACAGATGCGACCATTGACTGTTTACTAGTATTAAGATCTGTGCCAATAACTGTTTGTCTTCATTCATTGTATTTTGCCCAAGGACAGGTCTTTCATTGGGAGCAACAGTAACAAATATAAATGACACTCGGCAGGAAATTAAACGCAGAATAAATATGGGAAATGCGTGTTATTATTCGGTTGAGAAGCTTTTGTCATCTAGTCTTCTATCAAAAAATCTTAAAGTTAGAATTTATAAAACAGTTACATTACCGGTTGTTATGTATGGTTGTGAAACTTGCACTCTCACTTTGAGAGAGGAACAGAGATTAAGAGTGTTTGAGAATAAGGTTCTTAGGAAAATATTTGGGGCTAAGAGGGATGAAGTTACAGGCGAATGGAGAAAGTTACACAACGCAGAGCTGCACGCATTGTATTCTTCACCTGACATAATTAGGAACAAAAAATCCAGACGTTTGAGAAGGGCAGAACATGTAGCACGTATGGGCGAATCCAGAAATGGATATAGAGTGTTAGTTGGGAGACCGGAGGGAAAAAGACTTTTGGGGGGGCCGAGACGTAGGTGGGAAGATAATATTAAAATGAATTTGAGGGAGGTGGGATATGATGGTAGAGACTGGATTAATCTTGCTCAGGATAGGGACCAATGGCGGGCTTATGTGAGGGCGGCAATGAACCTTCGGGTTCCTTAAAAGCCAGTAAGTAAGTACAGGTCTTTCATTGCAAACCCAGCATTATCCAATATGTCCTGTTTTCCGCCTTCCTCTCAGTCTCCGCATATGAATTCATATACCTTAATGTTGTCTATCATGAGTCTGATATCTGTTCTTAGCTAATGACCAGTCAATTTCTTTTTCTTTTCTTGATCAGTTCCAACATAATTCTTTCTTCATCCACTCTTTATAGCACAGCTTCAGTTCTTATTTTGTCTGTCCATTTCACAAGATCCATTCTTTCCCATATCCATATTTTAAATGCTTTCATGGGTAGTCGTTTCTCTTTACTTCGTCGTAATGTCCATGTTTCTGCTCCATACAATGCCACACTCCAAACAAAGCACTTCACTAGCCTCTTCTTAGTTTTTTCAAAGATACACAAAAATGATCTTTTTTCCTATTAAAAGCTTCCTTTGCCATTGCTATCCTCCTTTTATCTCCTGGTAACAGCTAATGTTACTACTTTCAGTACACCCCAAATATTTGAAGCCATCTATAGTCGGACCATCGGATCTGTGCCCCTTCAGCGCTGTCGTCGTTCTTGAAAAAGTTAGCGCCTGTACGCACTCCATTCCACCCGCTTTCCTCCCACCACGTCATACAGCAGGCCACGAACCTTGCCGAATAGGGATGTTGCCAAACTTCCGTCAAACGTTGTCATAAATAACTGGTCCTCCATGCTACAATATTATTTCTTTCAATCAAAATACATCTTGTATTTCTACATTTTTTAAACCTAAATCGCATGTCTCGAATCACTTTCCGTAGCGTTTCTCTCCAACCATGGAAATTATTGCTTCTCTCGCAACCTTCAGTAATTTCTTCAATGTCGGAACTTCTTTCTGCAAGGTATAAAATTCTTGAATCTTTTTTCTTAAAATATACATCGGTTCATATGATCTACAAGAATTAAAGGTTCCCTTGGTCTGTTCTTCCCTGGTGATTCTAACTATTCATCTCCTGCACAGACTCCCTCTCTCCTGATTTTCTTTATTAGGCGCTATGACCTGCCTATATAAATTACATAACATATTGTATTAGTATTAGTTAAGTAAGTAATTGAAATAAAATAAGCCTCACCAGTGATCGCAGCTGCTTTTATCGTTGCCTTATTTATAGGAAAGAGATACTGACCTGTTTGTTTTTCTTCATCGCAAAATGCTATTACTTAATAATATTTCTTTCGCCACTCCGTGCTATAGTATTCATGTTGAGTTGACAACACTGGACTGCAAGTGCAAATAAACTGTCCCGCAGGAAGGCTCAAAATTGTGAGTAGTGGGGGAGAGAAAGGGAGAGAGATAGGAATGCAGGGAGAGAAATGAATTACCGAGGCTGAGAAGGAATTAGGGTTCAGTTCGCATATCTTACGGGGACACAGATCCGATGGTCCGACAATACCGTCTTTTTTTTCGAATTCGCACGTTTACCTTCTTTAGTCTTCTTCCTATAACCATGGTCTTCGTCTTGTTTACATTTATCTTCATCCCAAACTGCTCACAGATGTCAGTTAGCACCAATAGCATATTCCTTGGTATAATACCCTCTCTGGTAACACTATATTATCAGCAAATCTTATGCAAATTATTCTTCTCACTCTTACTGCTCCTAGAAAGCTGTTCCCTGGGCTTGTACCATGGACCATTTAATCACCACCGAGAATACTAAATTGGTACAAATGTTCTGACTTTTAAACGTGTTATTAAACCGATGAAAGATTATAAGTAGTGTCTATATTGTGACGGAGGAATTTTATGTTCACAGAAGCGAAACATGGGGAGGTCTGTGAAGCTCCTGATCAGTGCTCCTACTCCGACTTCACAGAATGTCACGACGGACGTTGTAGGTGCAAGCCCAATTACAAGTACATTGGAGAGAAATGCACGGGTTCATTACGTAAGTATATTATGGAAAATATCAGTTCTCTACATGTGAAATGCATATCACGAAGATGGTACATATTTTCTTAAGGCTGGTTCACAATAAACCGAGAACGGAAACGAGAACGAGAACGAGAACTAAAATAATGTTAAAATAAATGTTTTTAAATGTGAGCATTCACAATAGCTAATTGTGAATACTCACATTTAAATACATTTATTTTAACAATATTTCCGTTCTCGTTCTCGTTTCCGTTCCCGATTTATTGTGAACCAGCCTTTACTATACCGGGTAAAGGGGACTAAATTGGGTCCTTTTGAGAGCGAATCTAGTGGGTTAATATAATTACAATCGTTTCTAAACGGTTTTTGAGATAGTCATACAAATAAAAGCAAGCAAATAGTAACACATGTTCACGTAACAATAGCGGTTGAGTCGCGAAATTATGTACGTAATGCACGATAGGTTCAGAAAAGGCCGGTCGACAACACTCCTAACTTCCCCAAGGTTCAGGGCAGATGAGCTGTCATCGACAGTACATATCGACATGCATAGTCGTTTGCGTTCTCGGATTGTTGTTAATAAAAAATCTTCATGTTCACGTCTTCCGCTTCCCATTCTCGTTCTAGTTCTCGTTCTCGGTTTATTGTGGACCAGACTTAACCTAAGGCAGGGAAGCGGAACATGTACTAACTGACTACCTTCCCCTCTTTTTCTCCTTCAACTCAGTCCAATGCCAGTGCCGAACACGTGATCTTGACATCCCCCCCACCCTGCTGTGATCATTGGCGTTGACCCATTACCTCTAAGAACCTTCCGTTTACTTTAGCGAGTAAATAAAGAACATAGCTTCGAAACGAAGAGTTAATTTCCACGATGAATGGGAAGAAAAGTATTTTTTTCTCCCTTCAAGATGAAAAAGTGGAATGTTTACCTAGGATCAAACATAAACTTCCGTCATATTCAATGCAAAGTACACGCCACTGCAATGTTGACGTTGAGTCAATATTCCGCGCCGCTACTTCATAAATAAACGGTGCTAAATCTTGGAAGGTGTTGAAATGGACTTTTTAAACATAATATTCAGTTCCCCATCGCTGACGTAAGGCGTCACAGAGAGACATTGGCGGCTATGCATGTCGTCCTTCCCACTCTTAATTTTGTTTCCGACTAGCTTCTATCGCACGGCTGTCACGTCTTCCTGATACACACTTTACTGCGGAATCTTCAACGAAATTACGGCCAAACTCTCAATGTTACACAATAAAGCAGCAATGGACGTCATTTGCTGGTATTTGCTCTGAAAAATTCCCCAACATCACTTTCCTAACATATCCGATTTTCATAGAATACGCATTGCAAAATTCAACTAAAAATGATACGTTTGTCAATACCCGTTCACAGAAGACCATAGTGATATTAGACTTTTTTTTTTTTGTTTGACGCACTGCGCAGATTCATCTCTCAAAAAGACCCATTTAGTTTTAGCCTACCCCGTGTATGAAGATAATGATGATTATTATTTTTATACTTAAGAAAATCATCATTTTGAAATAATAACAATGCTAAACGCTTTCTTTTGATTCAGTCATGAGCAATAAATGTTTTTATGACAAGACGTGATAATCATATAATAGGGATATCCTGAACTAGCACCAACAGCTAGCGCACGTGTACTATGAGGTATGCGCTTTGCGTGTGCATTTTTTTTTTTCGGTATATAAACATTGAGGATATACGTAGTGTATTAGTATATTAAATACTCTTAAAAACAACTAAAAATTGCCAATTTTTGTTATGTTCCTATATGTAAAAACCAGGGAAAGCTTTTTGTCTTCAATCAGGTCCCGAAATATTCTGAATATATGCTTTAAACCTTAAAAAATATAAGTAATAAAATTGGGCCTCGAAAGTGCTAGCTATTAAATAAAAGTAACTACTTCAAGTAAGGAATTGTTGACTATAGTTTCATTTTGGAAGAGGAAAAAGAAAAATTAATAAAAACATATGCAACCTCGACAGCGAGCTATGTTAGCTTAGATTATATGCAGTAGTTGTAGGAGTCTCCGAATTTTACGCCTGCAGTAAACTCTCGATAAACTGGGATGTTTATTATCTAGGACGATCCGTAGTGAAATCCATTTCGTGAATAATGTTTTTAATGTACTGTACCCTAAATATTAAAACCATGTTTTAACTTCAAATTTTCAAAATCATCCCACACAGTATTCAAAACTGCATGTCCTTAAAAACACACTACTAATAGTTATATTATTTCGATCATAATTATTATAACATCATATTAAAAATTGCATTTGATCTTTCTGCAAATACAGAAAAAATACAAGGAATTCAATCTCGATAGTCTCTTCCTTATAAAAAACACATTGGTGGCTGCATTCCTGTTTTTAGCGTACGGTTCTTAAACACTAATTATTAAAGAGGGCAATATTCACTTTCGACATATTTCCTATTTTTTTATTCGTGCATATTGTTCTCAAAGTTCTCGTTTAGGTCCATGAACATTCAATGGACTCGTATTTATATTCTGCATACTGCTGATTTCCCCACCCATCTCGGGGAATCGCTCAATATTATACAGGTTTACGTTATTATTTATTGTAAATTAAATTAAATTATGAGGTAAGAAAATATTGAATTATATTAAATTATACTAGGTTATACAAAATAACTGTAAATATAATTTTGACTACCACAGAAAACCAACAAGCGGGAAAACGTAATCAACTGTAGCATATGACAAAACATAGCCCTACAACATGTTGCGACGCATGGAACGCTCCTGCCATCTGACGGTAAAACTTCGCATAAGATATTCCTATAAGAGGCTTCTCGCTAAGGTCAGTGACCACGTGTATTAGCATGGGGCTCTTAGACTCTGACAGAATTCGCAACGAAAAGTAGAAATAATTTTATTCTGCATGTAGGCCTCATAATTTTCCCGAAATATAAGCGTTTGGGAACAAATTGGGCAGTTCATTTCATTTCTCTCTTACTCTTAAGCAAGAAATATTAAAGAAATCATTAGGATTGATTTCGAGTTTATTGTTATTTCGTGTTTTTAGTTCAAAATAATGATACTCGTTGAACAAGTATCGGAATAAAAAATTTGAGTTTTAAATATCAGATCACAAAAAAAAAAAAAAAATTGGAATAAAAATAATTGCAAACTTATAATAAAATGATTATAATCAATCTCATTTACATATTTAATTATGCTCTACATTTTTTCTTTTATTGAAACCATTTATACCTCGTCTTTAACGGCAGTCTGTAAATTCAGGAGGTTGTTTTTCAATAAACATTTTATTATATAAGGAGACATTTTAGGAAAATATGACACTAGAAATAAAATTAAGAATACATCATATTAGGCCTACTTCCAAAGCAGCATGGGTGTGAGGCCTGAGCATGAGTAAGAGGAATCAACAAATATTTGAGTATTAAGATTAAAACCTTTTGCGACATCTTCTGGGGATTACAAGATTAGATAAAGAGCGAAACGAAACTGTCACGGAAAAACTTGAAGTGTCGGAAATGAAAGACTATAAAACACCGTGTAAATCATCTAAAAAGAATATCTAATACTAGGATTCTTAACAAGTATTTCATTACCAACCAACTAGAAAAGACAACCTAAGAATATCGAAAAAGAGATGGAAAGACCATGATCATTGTTGTGGTTTGAGGAGGGGGTGGTGGTGGTGTGGTGGTAAAGATCTATTAATTTTGTACTAAAGTTGTTACAATTCACTTGCATCATTCTCGAATAAGTTGGCCCGTAGGTACTGAATATTAACAAAATCCATGCCAAAAGTTTAAAATAAATTACTGTAAACAGGCAGACGGGATACTCAAAGTCACTTTTTCAACGTCAGTAATATTGAAAACATGAATTTACGCGAAAATCTGGAAATCGACTTTTTTGCAGCATAATAATGAGAAACTAGTACTCAGTTTTTAGACAGGCTTATTTAAAAAAAAAAATCTGCGCTGTATGAGGGATACACCGGCACGCACAATACGTCACCCTTTTTCGGGAATGACTACAGTTTTTAAGTTTATTTATACATGCTTTAACATCTGTGGTCATGTCGCGTGTTAGGATCTTTGGATATATAACACTAGACCGTTTTTACTATTACTGAGTTCTTGTTTCTATTGTATGTTGTAGATGGCTTGTGTTCATGTGACTGATTATAGATATCTGATATTGGTGATTGAGGCAGTAATGAATCATTGTATGTAATTTCCAATCCGGTATTTCTTTGTGACTGAGGTAAACCCTGAGAAACCCCAGTCAGATTGGTCGGCCACGGGGTTTGAACCCGAGACCTCAAACGCTACCGTCCGAGCCAACTCGCTCAGTACAAACTACGGTTCTGTGGGTTTGAATGTTTTATTTTTACAAATGTAGAATGTAGATCTATGATAAAAGAAGTAATTTTCCGAAATTACTCCCAGCTTACAACAAATGTTTCACTATGGTTCACTCAAAGTGTATTGCACGTGTCTATTATCACTTTAATATTGCGGAATTCGGGATTACAAATCAATCGAGTGGTTGCACAGGTCTGTAGCTGCTTTCGATACCGAGATATTACTGAGAGAGACCGCGAGCACGATTAATTTTATACGCAATTTCAGCTCCCTCATGCCAGTAGCGAGGAGAGTGGGATCACATGTAGTCATACGAGTTATCTTGTCTCGTGGCCTAACTACTAATAACATTAGCATTCAGCTGTGTGGCATAGTGTTGCTATAATAAGCATTTGAAGTTCTGTCATTTTTTGTTTCATCATGGATGCCTTAACCCACCGGTGGCAAAAATGTAATCGTGCGCCGAGCCACTGTTTAACCTGCAACGTGCATGTGGAGGGAGGAGGACACCCGAAGGGGAAGTGAAGCAACTGTCTGACTTATTAACGGATTTTCATTTTTCTTACGTCAAGCATTTAAATATAATTTTATACAGTACAAGCCTACAAACTAATGTTTAGTAGAAGTAACGAAGAAAGAAATGAACAACAAATGAACAATATCACAACCTAAAATTAACTGTCTTCAGAATGTCTCTGCGACAAAGTTTCAAAATCAGGAATTATGTCACTTACCGCCAGTCGTAGTTGATCACGAAGGTATTTGTCTGTCAGTCGTGATCTAAATTTGGTTTTTACTATTTTAATTGTTGAAAATAATTTTTCACAAACGTAAGTTATAGCGAACATGGCTTCAACAGAGCAAGCGAAAGAACGAAGCTTCGGATATTTATTTTCTGGTAAAGATTTGAAAGTTCAACATTTGTCAAGTTCTTAGATCTAGCTTTCATTTGACATCACATTGTAAATCAGTGAGTTCAAATTGAAGAGCTAACCGCATTATTCGTACATCTGCTGAATATGTCTTTCCCTGCACCGAATTTGGGCACCCGTTGGGTTAAGGCAGCCGTGGCGAGAACGTCACTCGCGAGACTTTGTGGCTCGCAGTGACAGCTGTGAATTTCGCTTGCTTCTAACCTCCGCCAACCCCCACTCTCTCACTCACTGGAGTCAAACTACGTTCCATTTGTATTTGTCTCTAACCTGCGAGTGGCATATGTCTCTCGAAACCATGTACGAAAGTTCCAAGTAGGATGGGAGGACGCATTTTTTTGCTGTCAATATGATGAGAATATTAAATGTATGATTTGTTCACAAGTATTACGAGGAAAAGGGTTGTATAACATAAAACGACATTATACTACATGTTACTGATGAAACATTAAAAGGTTAAGTGTACAGAGATGATGATGATGCTGTTGCTGATGATGATGATGATGATGATGATGACGATAACACTTAACCTTTTAATGTTTCATCAGTAACATGTAGTATAATGTCGTTTTATGTTATACATCCGTTTTCCTCGTAATACTTGTGAACAAATCATACATTTAATATTCTCATCATATTGACAGCAAAAAAATGCGTCATCCCATCCTACTTGGAACTTTCGTACATGGATTCGAGAGAGACATATGCCACTCGCAGGTCAGAGACAAATACAAATTGAACGTAGTTTGACTCCAGTGAGTGAGAGGGTGGGGGTTGGCGGAGGTTAGAAGCCAGCGAAATGCACAGCTGTCACTGCGAGCCACAATGTCTCGCGAGTCACGTTCTCGCCACGGCTGCCTTAACCCAACGGTTGCCCAAATTCGGTGCAGGGAAAGACATATTCTATTTAAAAAGTCGTAACATTTATTGAATTTAATTCTCAGGGGAAAAAAATTGAAAATGCTACGTTCAACTGACGGCCATTTCAAGTTTCCACAGCGTTTTAAATTTTCAATATTCGCACCATATGTAGAATGACAAAAACGGAGTCAATGTTTCAGGTCATTCGTCACTTCCGTTAAGGCGGCATTAGATATTCGAGAGTTGTCTGCGTTCGTACTTTTATGTCTTCAAGCGATTGTGTTCAGCAAGAGGCGTTACCAGTGTCCTTGACAAATAACGCTCCAGGGGCCAACGTGTGGGGCTTCCTCGTCCAGTCTCCTGTAGGCCTAATCCAGCCGCTATTATTACATGTGCACTGCGCGGCTTCGTTAGGAAAGATAGGGCTACAGTGCAGTTCCAGTTTTTGGTCACATCCTGGTAAACCCCTGGCCTCAGGGCTCCAAGCCCTTCCCACATAAGCACCGGAAACTCGTATTTCCCTTAAGGGGGGTGATGGATGAAATTTATATTTTCTACATTTTTCAAGCTACGTTCTTGATTTTTAGTACACATAATAATAATAATAATAATAATAATAATAATAATAGCTCAGTTGGTAGAGATGTTGGCTACGGACTGAAAGGTCCGGAGTTCGATCCCAGGTGGTGACAGGATTTTTTCTCGTTGCCAAACTTTCAGAACGGCCCCGAGGTTCACTCAGCCTCCTATAAAATTGAGTACCGGGTCTTTCCCGGGGGTAAAAGGCGGTCAGAGCGTGGTGCCGACCACACCACCTCATTCTAGTGCCGAGGTCATGGAAAGCATGGGGCTCTACCTCCATGCCCCCCAAGTGCCTTCATGGCATGTTAAGGGGATACCTTTACCTTTAATAATAATAATAATAATAATAATAATAATAATAATAATAATAATAATAATAATAATAATAATAATAATAATTCTTTATTTATACTGGCAGAATTAAGGCCATAGGGCCTTCTCTTACACTCTACCAGGTCACAAAGTATAGAAGCAGTGAAAATTTAACAAACACAGAATACTAACATATTACAAAAAATAATAATAATAGCATAAATGTTATGTTTTATTTAACGACGCTCGCAACTGGAGACGTTAGGCCTATATCAGCGTCGCCGGATGTGCCGGAATTTTGTCCCGCAGGAAATAGCATAATAAAATCGACACTAAACAGCATGAAAATAATACCATTATAGAAAAAAAAAAAAAAAAAAAAAAAGTAAAATACATTGGAATATAGTAAAAGCAACACATTTAGCACAAATAGTAAATATGGAAATGGTAAGGAAGAATATAACAAAATGGAAGAGAGAGAAATTATCGAAATGATAGCCGTCTAAATTTTGGATTTAAAATATCGGCATCCTAATCAATTCAAATGAACAAAAAAGAAAATGTAAATTAATGTTAAAAAAATATATAATGAAATTTAAAAAAAAAAGAATATTCTGCTACAAGATGTGGTGGCTATCAAAACGATAAAAATGTATTGAAAATAAATAATATACATTGAATATTATAAAGATGAATAGAGATGGTGATTGATGATGTTCAGTGAAGATTTTAAAATGGTTGATGCAATTGTCTGAAGAATCTCATCAGGAACCTTTAATTTTCTGACGATATCCAATGTAAATAATAAAATAAAATAATAATAATAATAATAATAATAATAATAATAATAAAAAGAAAAGAAATACGAAAATTAAATAAAATTCACAATAAAAAGGCTATGATATTAAATTCATCTGGTGATCAAGAGAACAAAAAAGGGCAAAGGAAGGAAAAGAAATATAAATATACTTTTACAAAACTATCGCAGAGAAAAGAGCTTATAACTGAAAGCAATCTGAATTGAAAAAGTGCAATTTTGGTTTATTTTTGAAACTAGACAATGTCCGACAGTCTCTGACATGTTGTGGTAGAGAGTTCCTGAGATGAGCTACAGAGACGGTGAAGGATATTCTGTGTTTAGGAATGGAGAGTGTGATATGGTGTTGTGAGCGAGTATCTATTTCGTGATATGAGGACAAATGTTGAAAACGAGAAGCTAAGTAGCTAGAGTTAGAGTTTTGAAGAATATTGAAGAGTAAAGTGAGAGAGTGAACATTTCTTCGCTCTCTGAGACGGACCCAGGACAGCATATTTAGTGAAGGTGTGATACGGTCAGATCTACGGACGTTGCAAATAAATCGAACGCATGCATTATGAATACGCTGTAGTCTGTCTGTCAGTCTCATGTTAAGGTCAGTGTAGAGAGTATCACAGTAATCAAAATGAGGCATCAAGAGCGACTGCACTAAATTCTTCTTGAGAACCAATGGTGTGATAGATAATGATGTGGTGAAGTTTCATTTCTGTGAATGAATTAGTTTCTGAGTTATTAACAAAAATATTTTGATTTATTATTATTATTATTATTATTATTATTATTATTATTATCATTATTATTTTTTGCAAGACCAGTGGCATATTTAGAAAAAACATCACGCATTAGTTTTCCTCTATCTTTACTACAATAGGGGGAAAAATTTATAATCACTGCATACTGTCTGAGCGCCAGCTCTGAAACCGCGGCAGGAATGCGGCATGGAACCCAGTAAACTGTACTCTACTTGCTGAGTTACGTTCGCCTCTCCCCACTTCCTCATACGTCGCGGTTTCAGAGCTGGCGCTTAGACTATACCTAAAAATAGACATTTTTCCATTACCACTGTAAATATTTCATTTCTTTCATTAAAAAAAATATTCATTTCACCACAAAACCCATGCGTTATTTTGTTAACCATAGTATACAAAAAATGCGATAAAAATGTCATGTTCCTGTCATCAAAATTGTAAGAGCCTATACACTTCGAATCTGACGAAATGTGCTGAAAAAAAAGTGTGAGAAACAGTTTCTAAAATTTTCATGGAATTGAAGTTCAAGAGTGCAGCCATATATAGCGTAATTTTTATGCTTCTGACTGCCGCAAAGCATTAAAACTTGCTCAACATATAAATAAGAGATTGCTAATTCATTTTATAAATAAAACGAAAATCCGATTTTTGACGATTTCAGGTAATTACGTCTAAGGATAGCAGGTCTAATGGACAGTACGTCTAATAGAACATTAAATCTAATAAAAAATGTCCAATAATAACTCAGATCTAAAAGAAAAATGTCTAATGCCTAAATGTATAAATAAAATTTACACCTAATATGTAAATGTCTAAATAAAATTTACGTCTAAATTGCTGATTTACTTCCATAAAAACCACAATAAATTTAAATTTGATCCTCACGAATACGATACGAGACAAAAACTACAGTTTCTTTCTAAATACTCCCAAATGCCACACAACTGCTGGATTAAAACACAGCAGAAATTTTGGACCCAAAATATATAATGCATTAATTAGAGCTTACCCTGAGCTAAGTACACTTAACACACATAGATTTAAGAAACAAATCAGATTAATTATTTAATTGTTTAAGCTAATTGAGTTAAAAATTGATACTCTAATATTTATGTATTTTTGTATTTATTATTACATGCTGTATGTATTTTACCATTTATTAAAGTTATTGTGCTCAATGAACTCTCTTAATTTTGTGATATATTTTGTATAACTGATCTGAACTGCGCCCGAGCACAAGCTTCTGCTCTTTCGGGCTGCAATGCCTAATGTAGCTCAAGTGTAAAGTATTAAATAAATAAATTAAATTAAATTAATTAAATGTGTAAATGTTTAAATAAAATGTGTGTATAAATCTCAAATAATTTTAACAATACTTACTAAAAAAGTTGATATTGTTACGATAATGAACGTACGTTTCCTTAGTAATACGGTACTTTCAGAAAAGTTTTAGCAAAATGAATACATATACAATTAATTCGTCTAAAGGTAAAAAACATTACAGTTTATAATAATTTTGACTACCACTTAAGATTGAGAAGTAGGATCAGCAATAGGATCTACTGGAGATGTTCACTCAGAGACGCTTGCAATGCTACTTGTATCACCAATGAGGACTTGGATAACATTAAAGTCTACAAAGTGTGGAATGTGTTTAATCTTGTATTAAATGGATCCCAAAGAACTATAAATATTGTTGAAGGATGGCACTCGAAATTCCAAAAAATTATTATATCTCATCACGCATCCATATGGAAGTTTTTAAAATATACAGTGTAAGAACATAACAACGTAATAATGAAGTGCTCATAACACAGCTAGCAAGATTTTATTTATTTGTATTGCTTGTTCATAGGTCTCATTACTGTATAAATTTATTTGAGGTAAAAATGCTGACATGTAACTTCCTGAAACATAATAATGTAAAGTACATTAAAAACACTATTTTTTTTTAATTTGAACCTTATTTTTGCTCCAAAACCTTAGTATTCCGAAATTATCCGAGTCTGCCTTATATCAAATTTAAGTTCATTCGTATAAGTATGAAATGATTTCATAATAGACTGTCTTTCAACTTTGAAACAGGTTTGGACGACGTGTGCATGCAAGACTCGGAATGCCTGGGTTTCAGTCAGACGATCGTGTGGTGCTACGGCAGAAAGTGCAGTTGCAGAAGGGGATTCACAAGAAATGGAGAGAAATGCGGTAAGACATAAACTTATTTTAAGTGGGGCTTAAGGGAAGACTCCACTGAAAATCATGAAAATTTTTCAAAATTTTTTTAGCTATTTCACTTATTCAGAATTTATATTTTCATACCCCAAATGGATTCAGCTCAATTCTGATTACAAATACTCGTATGTTTACACTTTTTTAATTAAGGCTGGAAGGGGGCGTGGAATTTAAGAGCTGTCAAAATTGTTTTCCATCGAAGAATTCTTTTTTAAAATTTCTGATTACAAATGTAGTAACTTTTTGTTGGCTCCTAAAAAGTTGTAGCGGAGGAGAATATTAATTTACATAAATATACATTTTATTTTCAAATATATTTTTCTGTGTTCATTTTTGTTGATTCAACACCAACTTTCTTATGCCAAATATTAATCAATCTGGATGAAATTTTTACTGCAAGTATTTATGAGGTAGCTGCATGTTTCTATGCATTTATTTTATGAGAAATGCTGATAGTTTATTTTATTAATATTTTTCTTAATCTGCTAGTTTGTTTTATTAATATAAATGCATAGAAATATGCAGCTACCTCATAAATACTTGCAGTAAAAATTTCATACAGATTGATTAATATTTGGCATAAGAAAGTTGGTGTTGAATGAACAAAAATGAACACAGAAAACTAGATTTGAAAATAAAAAGAATTTTTATGCAAATTAATATTCTCCTCCGCTACATTCATCTAGCAACTTCAGGGAGCCAACAAAAAGTTACTAGATTTGTAATCAGAAATTTTAAAAAATAATTCTTCGATGAAAAACAATTTTGACAGCTCTTTAAATTCCACGCCCCCTTCCAGCCTTAATTTAAAAAGTGTAAACATACGAGTATTTGTAATCAGAATTGAGCTGAATCCATTTGGGGTATGAAAATATAAATTCTGAATAAGTGAAAGAGCTAAAAAAAATTTGGAAAAATTTTCATGATCTTCAGTGGAGTCTTCCCATAACAATAGTTGAGTAAACATTTGGAGATATTGGAGGATGAAAATGAGGGGGATACAAATGATGCAAACATCTGAAAGAATGAAGGAACTAGCCCAAACTGATTATAGGAAATAATATACTGTAATAAATATTTGCAATTGCTCTAACTTTATTAGCAAAGTTCAATTTACTTATTGGTAAATTACAACATTGTTTTATCTTTAATTAACCAGCAAATAGAAAGGTATTGTAAAATAAAGATAAATCAATTAACTTTAAGGTTACATTAAACTGATAGAGCATTTAAAAGGCAGATTTAAACGATTTTATGCAGGATATTCTGAAAAAAAGTTCCAATATTTAGAGTGGAGGTAGTATGCATCAAAACAAGAAATAAGAGTTCTATAAATATGAGTCTTAAATTAATATCTTCTGAGTAATGAACATATGTTTACCATCACTGTAAGAGCAACATATCTTCCACTGTGAGCTCTTTGCAAGAGGAAACAGAATGCAACTGTTAGTCACTACGTATTACACAGCACACATTTTTCATTGTATCAAGAGACCGCTCAAGGGGTTAGGTACACCTTACAGCAGTAAAATTTTTGGAAATATTCAACATTTTTTTCCTCCATTACTGTATCTTGTACAATAATGAAAATTGGTATGTGCAAAACACTGTCCTTCTGCTATCTGAAAAAAAAAAAATACGATTTAAAAAAATTATATATATATATATATATATATATTTCAAAATTCAAACTGGTGACAGTTTACTGTGCAGTGATGAAGTGTTTCCCTCATAACTCATAAACTTGTTAACTTTTTCATGTTCTTTCTCTTTTATTTTATTGTTGAACTCATGTTTACAGTATCATCCTCTTTCAACTACATTCCTTAATAAATATATATATTTTTTTATTTTGTGTTAGAAAGAAATACTGATATTTGACCATTTTTAAAAATGAATTAATTTTTTTTTATCAGACAATCTATCAATGGTAGAGAAGTGGTCTTGTATCATACTGGATTAAGATTTAATTTGGGTGTAGAATTTCAGTTTGTTTAGGTCTGTTCGACCTTTATAATCTTAGATGATCTGAGTTCAGACCGGCGAGAGCCGGGTTGGTTTCTATCTATAATTAATTTTATATCAAAAAATTCATAATTAAAACCATTTAAATAAATATATAATTGTAGATATGACATGCATAAATAGACACAAAAAATTTCATCACAGAATGTTGGATAGTTTTTGAGTTATGTGGGAAACGCTTCATCACTGCACAGTGAACTGAATTTGAAACAAAACATGCTCCTATTCAACACACACGAAACTAACTTACCTGATTGGTACAGGTAATACTACTACAGTTGTACGATTACGAAATCTAACGTACTGTCGTTTGCTTACGCGTCCTCTTGATACAAACACACACAAAGGCGTGCTGTGTAATACACAATGACAAAAGGTTGCATTCTTGCCAAAGAGCTCACAGTGAAGATATCCTGTTCTTACAGTGATGGTAAACATTTGTTTATTTCTCAGAAGATATTAATTTTAGGACTCATATTTATAGGACTTTCATTTCTTGTTTTGATGCATACTACCTCCTCTCTAAATATTGAAACTTTCTTTTTTCAGAACACCCTGTATACCTTCAATTGTAACCCCATCATTGGCCACTGTTGTATCCAAATACCTAAGAATATAGAGATTCTTTCATTTGCTACATAATTTAACTTCAAAAGTTTGTAACACTAATACCTTCTGTGGAAGTTCAATCACTCATAACAAGGAGGTTTACAAATAGTGACCATTAATCCCTTGACCTTGTCAATGATTTGCTGTCATTACCATGTTCATATTTCTCACAGTACAATCACGCTATGTATGTATGTATGTATGTATGTATGTATTTATTTATTAACACTACAATTGGGTATACACTCGGTGGCAGTGATATATAATAAGGCAGGTGTCCCTGATATGGCCATGCTAAGGTTGGAGAATTTTTCTAGCCGCCATTTTGAAAAAAATGTAAACCACTTTTTTCTCACTCGTTCTCAGTCTAATGGACTTTCTTATAACAATTTCCTTTCCCCATAAAAATAGCTTTAATTGTCCAAAAAGTCCCAAATTCCAAAAGTCTACCTAGTGGCCATATCAGGAACATGTGCACATGATATGGCCACCCTTGTTCCATGTTCTACAAATCGTGATTGTTTTCAGTTTGATAGCGCAGTTGTGTTAAAATTAAATAATTTTGGTGTAAAATGAATAAAAATGACACATAATAATCTTTTTTATAATTCAAAATTGTAGTCAAAACACGTTTTTCCATTAAAAATTAAGTTGTTTTTCTCAAAATACAAAATTTTCGCGTAATCCCAGCTATAAGGCATGTAAATTTGTCAGGTGAAAAAATAAAAGTGAAATGAACTTGATATGGCCATGGTGCATTTGATATGGCCATATCAGGAGCAGGTAAGCTTTCACGAAAATCGTTTGATTATGAACAACTCGCAAAAGATACGCCATCAACTACAACACCAATCAACAGAACATTAAAAACTGAATGGAGTACGATGGTTTTCATGAAACAAGTCTTTGAAAAACATGCATAAAACAAAGGAGACTTACCAGAGAAAAATAAGAAGAGGTCACATGAAAACCGCAAAACAGGCAACTGACGCCATATTGCTCAACATGACCGGATTGGTAACGATCAAGTGACATACCAGGATGCCCTTTCATTGGATGTTGCTACAATTTAGCGGATTTTTTGGTTAACTAACTCACAATAGGGGGGGTGGCCATATCAGGAACATGGCCATAACAGGAGCACCCACCTTATACAATATTACAATTACATGAAATAAAATAAAATAAACGTAAATGAAATAAAATAAAATAGACGTAAATCTATAAATGATAGATGCAATAAACCTAGGACTATAAATAAAAATTATTCTATAATAATGCCTACGATAAGCAAAAGTAAATCTAATTTATAAGTCCTTCTATTTCATCCAACTAATACCAATTTAAGTAATTGCATATCACCTTAATTAATTACATATCAACTTAATTACATATCACCTTAATTTATTTACATATCAACTAAATTACGTATCATCTTAATTAATTACATATCAACTTAATTAATTATATATCAACTCAATTAATTACATGACACAACTTAAATAATTTACACTGCACCTCCAATTACATTTTCAGTCTAATCTTCTCAACCTTTCCTTAAATGTATTCATTTTAAGAGGACCACCCTGAAAGATTGCCGCAGGTAAGCTGTTCCAGTCTACTATTGTGCGGTTAACAAAGGAAAATTTTGCCATGTCCGTTCTTTGTTTTCTACAGTTAAACTTCCTATTGTATACTTTTAGTAGAGCCAACGATGTAGCTCAGTCGGCAGACTCGCTGGGCTGCTGATCCGGAGCTGCGTTCGGGCTTGGGTTGGATCCCCCTTTGGACTTTGGTTTCTTCGGAGGTTTTCCCCAGCCGTGGGACTGAAGCCGGATGGTCTATGGCGAGTCCTTGGCATCAACCCCTTTGATTTGATTACCCCCTTTGATTTGATTACCTGGTTGGGTTTTTCCGAGGTTTCCCCCACCGAAAAGGCAAATGCCGGGTAATATTTTGGCGAATCCTCGGACCTCATCTCATCTCACTACATCTCGCCAAAATGTAAAAAAAATGTAAAAAAATTGTACAAAATTGTAAAAATTGTAGAAAATTACTAAATTGTAGAACTATAAAAATTTGTAAAAATTGTAATTGTAATATTGTAAAATGTTGGCATGTTCCACATCTTAAAGCTTCATTGCTCATGTAAGATCTATGGAATAAAATAAATGAATGAATGAATAAATAATATGATCAGCCCTTCCTAAGTATGATGGTATTGCTAATCTAGCATTGATATCGGTCCATGCTTTGTGTCCCATTTGTGCCTTAAACAATGCGGTGAGTCTGGTTTTTCGTCGCCTTGATTTGAGAGATTCCCACCCTAAGTCTTTTACTATCTCCTCGCCATGTCCCTTCCCCATTTTGACATATTTTGCTGCCTTGCGTTGGACCTTTTCTATTGAATCGATTTGGTTTTGTCTGTACGGATCCCAACCTATAATCTCTCGTTTCCGAATGATCTTTTACAAATGCCACTGCTTTGAACTTACTACGTTTTCTTCTTTTGCAGTTATTGGAGGATCCTGCACAAGCGATTCTGACTGTTCAGATGTGACTAATTCGTTCTGTGATACAGAATCAGACAAAACCTACAGCTGCAAATGTAGAAGTAATTTTACAAAAGTTGCAGATAACACAGCATGTTTACCAAGTAAGCATCTTGATCATAACTCTGTCATAATTTAAAAAGATGTTTGTAGTTACTATGCTATGCACAATTAAGCTGACCATCTTTCTTTGCATTGCAATCACGTACTCCAGAAAAATGCTACATTAACTTCTATTTCTTAATTGTTCAGTACTTTATATTTGTATTTCATTATATTAAAAAATAATTTATGCTCGACCATGCCGAAATGTAGTAATTATACACTTGGTAGAAGCCCTTTAATGGACCTCATTAAAGTACACCTATTCATTAAAGTTCAGGTGTTCCACCAATCAGAAAATACCATTGTAGCAATATGAATATAGATTATTCTCGGATATGCAATCGAAAGGCAACAATAAATCAATAAATCACATCTATTTAAAATAAAGTCACTTCTGTTACTATAATAATTACCGTTAATTGTAAATAATATTCAAATAAATTCAAGTTGTCATCTCGTTTTTCAATGTCAAGGTCAATGCCGACATTTATTTCTCGGAAAAAATCAATACTTTCGCGTCTGCGCACATCTCACAATTTACGAGGTATTGCACAAGGTCAGTTCCGCTCCTCAGTCAGATAAGAATAACATGCATACTTCTGAATAATTTCAAATTAGAAATATGGTCGAGCATAAAAAGTCGTATGAAAGTTGACTATAATGGTAATTAAGACGCGAGTATGTTTATGAAACGAGCGCAAGCGAGTTTCATAAACATACTCGCGTCTTAATTACTACCATTATAGGCTCGTTGCATAATGTACTATTTCTTTATGCCATATCTATAATTATGATTTTAAAATCTTTGCACAATGGAACAAGAGGCTTGACGTTAAGGTTTCTAGTTTTCTTTTTGTCAGAAATGCCATAAAATACTTCTAGGCATAATGTCTTTATATTAATATTATGTTAATATCTTACATATTTAGTAGTTTGTTTCAACTTATGAATTATTCTATTAAGAAATGCGTGAAATTTGATTTTCTTGATTATTTTCCTTTCCATTTATTCGCTTATATTAATCTTATGAATTATTCCCTTATAAAATGTGTAATTATTGTAAATGCTTTGAATAAATAACATCTTACATACTGATATTATTTTGTTCGTATGAATTGCTGAAACAAAATGTGTGCCATATGAATGTTTTAAATTCCTTGTGTGGAACTATTTCATTTATAGTATATTCTATCAATATTAAAATTAGCTCTATCATAAAATATGTGGCACGAGATTGTCTCGAAATGTTCGAGAAGGAACTTTTAATTTTTATTGCTTCAGGCTAATCTTATGATTACTATAGGCTACATTAAACTGTGTTGTTTTCAATATTTGTACTACATATAATACATTTTCAGTATTTTATTTAATCTTGTGAAATATCTTATTACAAAACATGTGAAATGTGATTTTAAGCTGCTTTACCAGACAACCTACAACTTTATTAATTTATTAATTTTCTGAATTATTTTTATTTTAAAATGTGTTCAATATAACTTTTCTGAATAATTTTACTAAAAATATTTTATCTTAACTATTGTTTTTTAGTGTTATGAATTCCCTTGTCATAAAATGTGTATAATATTAACGTCCTGAATTTTTGTAACTATGAGTGGAAATGATTTTTTATCGTTGCCAAACTTTCAGAACGGCCCCAAGGTTCACTCAGCCTTCTATAAAATTGAGTACCGGGTCTTTCCCGGGGATAAAAGGCTGTCAGAGCGTGGTGCCGACCACACCACCTCATTCTAGTGCCGAGGTCATGGAAAGCATGGGGCTCTACCTCTATGCCCCCCAAGTGCCTTCATAGCATGTTACGGGGATACCTTTACCTTTTTATGAGTGGAAATATTTCGTCATTAGTATGTTGTATTAATATTACAAATGATTTCGATCACAAAATAATAAATTGTAATGTACGTGTTTTGGATAACTTCACTAGATATCTTACATATTTATCATTTTGTATTACTCTAATCGAGAAAGTAAACTTGCGAATTCTAAATGAGGCAGTAGAGCATGTGGACAGCTTCAAATACTTGGGGTGTATTATGAGCAGTAACATGAGCTGCTGACAGGAAGTCAAAAGGAGGATAGCAATGGCCAACGAAGCTTTTAATAGAAAAAGGACCATCTTCTGCGGACCTCTGGAAAAAGAACTAAGGAAGAGGAAGAGACTAGTGAAGTGCTTTGTGTGGAGTGTGGCACTGTATACAGCAGAAACATAGACATTACAACGAAGTGAAGAAAAGCCAGTAGAAGCATTTGAAATGTGGATATGGAGAAGAATGAAACGTGTGAAGTGGGTAGACAGAATAAGAAATGAAGCTGTGTTCAACAGAGTGGGTGAAGAAAGAATGATGCTAAAACTGATCAGTAAGAGAAAAAGGAATTGGTTGGGTCACTGACTGAGAACAAACTGCCTACTGAAGAATGCACTGGAAGGAATGGTGGACGAGAGAAGATTTCCGGGCAGAAGAAGATATCAGATGATAGCTAGATGACATTAAGACATATGAATCACATGCGGAGACTAAGAGGTAGGCAGAAAATAGGAAAGATTGGAGAAAGCTGGGTTTGCAGTGAAAGAGCTGTCCTTGGGCAGAACATTATGAATGAATGAATTATAAATCACTTTATGCTCGACCATGCTGAAATGTAGTAATTATACACCTGGTAATAACCCTTTAATGCACCTCATTAAAGTACACCTATTCATTAAAGTTCAGGTGTTCAGCCAATGACAAATCACCTTTGTACCGTTATAAAGTCCACACCTGTGGAGTAACGGTCAGCGCGTCTGGCCGCGAAACTAGGTGGCCCGGGTTCGATTCCCGGTCGGGGCAAGTTACCTGGTTGAGGTTTTTTCCGGGGTTTTCCCTCAACCCAAGATGAGCAAATGCTTGGTAACTTTCGGTGCTGGACCCCGGACTCATTTCACCGGCATTATCACCTTCATATCATTCAGACGCTAAATAACCTAAGGTGTTGATAAAGCGTCGTAAAATAACCTACTAAAAAAACCCGTTATAAAACCGCAAGTATCGATTATTCTCGGATATGCAATCGAAAGACAATTAGCGAAAAGTCACGGAGGCTGGAAATCCAATACTGTCGCAGAAGGTTATGTTCTGTTACTATAATAATTAGCGTTAATTGTAAATAATATTCAAATAAATTCAATTTGTCATCTCGTTTTTCAATTCTAAATCAATTTACAGGTTATATCAGACTAATGTTCATCTTATTCTCTATCAAGGTCAATGACATTCGGCCTCGGAAAAAATCAGTACTTTCGCGTCTGCGCACATCTCACAATTCAGGTCAGTTCGCTTGCGCTCGTTTCATAAACAAACATACTTGCGTCTTAATTACTACCATTATAGGCTCGTTGCATAATGTACTATTATCATACAATGTGTGAAATGTGATTGTCACGAGTCATTACTAGTAGAATTCTTACATTTTTATTATTTTATTTTGAGCCACTGGATTATTTCCATCGTAAATTTTGTGATACGTGTTTAATTTGAATCTCTTTGAGCAGACATCCTGAAGCTTGTGTATTCCACACTAATTTCAGAGATTATTTTTGTTGTCACGTACCTTAGGATAATCCACCGCTTTGGAGTAACGGTTAGCATGTCTGACTGTGAAACAAGCGGGCCATGATTCAAATCCTGGTTGGGACAAACTGTATTCTTGAGGGTTTTTCTGGGATTTAACCTCAACCCATTAAGAGCAAAAGTTGGGTAACTTTCGATGCTGAGTCCACTCAGATGCTAGATAACCATCGCAGTTGATAAAGCGTCGTAAAATAAACAAATTAAAAATATTTCATATAAATGTTTGAATGAATTTTAGTAAAAGTGTTCAACCTTTATTATTATTAATGTAAAATGATATGCAAATCTAGTCTTGCAGGGAGCTTTGCCTGAAAGACTAGATTTGCATAATATATAAGTCACTGTGTACGTTAACAGAAAACCACAATTCCAAGTCACACAGAGATTGTGTGCACTCGATGTGGGTCTCTGGCGTTTCGTCAGCCCACGCGAGTTGTGTGGATATAAAGAGAAAAGTTGAGACGGTGTCGGGTGGAGTTCCCGGGTAGCTCAGTTGGTAGAGCGCTGGTACGTTCAACCAGAGGTCCCGGGATCGATACCGGCCCCGGAACATTTTTCCCTTGAAATTATTTAAAATTATATGTATTATTTTTCATTGCTAAGCGAGATGTTTTAAATTTAAGCAGAGATCTTATATCTTTATTATTTGATTTTAATGTTACAGATTAATTTACCAAAAAATATTAGAAATGTGATTGCTTTGAATTATTTTTGATTCATATATGACTACTTAATTTTGTGTTATTTTGCTTCAGTTTGTCAGTTATTTATTGAATCATTTTAAAGTAATTAGTCTATACGTAATTATGTTTCGAAGATTAGGGGAGAGTGGGTAGGTTTGGGACACAGGAGGAATGGGACACAAGTTTCATTTTGAATTTGGCGCACAGTTAGATGTTCTTCTATCCACCCATATATGTCTCTTGAAGCAACTTCCTCTGTTATGTTGTATGACAGCACAAGGGTGCTAATATTTATGTTGTCCATATTTTGTGTTTTTTTTTGTGTAAAAAGTAATATTTTAATAGTTCTTACAAACTCTTCTAGTCATCTCATTGTTGAAGGTATGCATTTTACACTTACGGTCTTACTAATAAAAACTCTATATAAAGACGTTTAACTGTCTTATACTTATACAATGAGTAGCTCCTTTATAAGTCGTGTGTAAATTCCTTACTAATAATCACTACATACGTCGTGTATAACAGTATAACTGTTACATAGCTACGTCATAGTTTCGTCATTACTTCGTTACGAAAGGTAATAGAATATCTGAGGTTCTCTGCTGCATCCGGTAGAGCGCTCTAGTGTGGCGTGTTAAATATCGATATTACAACTGGCTCTAATCGATCACCACACTACAATTTGGTCAAAGAGTACAAGCTACAGCAATATTATTATAATAATTCTATGATCTTTGGTTTATTCTTCTGTGGTTACAAGGTAAACATCATCATAAAATGACAGTCGATACGAACAGCTGTTAGAGGGGCTGCCATTTTTTCCCTAGATACAACGCTTAAACAAGGGGTTTCGTGTATATAACTACTGCAAAGCAATTCCCATTGTATAGTTACAACCTGTTTATATGTCCATAGCTTATTCACGGTTTATTAGTAACGTTTTCTGTCTCAACTCTGCATAAGTCTCGTATAAAAACTATACACGGTTTATTAGTAAGACTGATATTATACACAAAGCCACAAGGATGGGCTATATATTTATGGATAAGTTTAGGTTAACCTTACAACTAGATTTAACATGTGGCACCTTCACCAATTTTTTTTGTATGTAGGAGGAATGGGGCAGCAAGTTGCAGGAGCTATGGGACATGTCCATGTATACTATATATTATGTAATTTTTAATATCATGAATATAAATAATTGATTTCAGATTAAATATTTTTATTTCATTAGGTGCAGAAAAATGCCGAGAGTTTGGGAAAAGAAAACTGAGAGAGTTAGAAACGACTTGCTCTCCAACAAGTCATAGATGAAGGTAGATCAATTAGAGCTGTAGCGAAAGAAATGAGTATTTCAAAATCTGCTCTTGCTAAGCATGTTAGTGCATTGAAATTCTTAACTAGCGCCTCAAGATGTTCGTCCTTATCCTAAGGCAGGAGTCAGAAAACTCGGCTGGTGGAAGAAAAAGAGCAAGAACGAGAATTATAACTGACACTCCTGAGAAGAAATGCATTTAAGAAGAGGCAGGCCGAAAGAAGAGTAAGAGTGCACCTAAATCAACAAATACCAGTTCCGTAAAGTCTGTGAATTTTGACACTGATTCGAGCAGCTCTGAACAAATAGAATATATTGACTCATCTGACGATGACTTGTTTGAAGTCGAGAATGAAGAAGATTTTGACTTCAATAGTAAAGATTTTGAAAAGAACGATTTTGTTCTTGTTAAATTTAAGGGAAAAAAGTCAGTTGTTCATTATGTAGGTAGAGTTGAAGAAGTAGAAAGAGATTGAGATTTGATAGCGAATTTTATGAAGAGAAAACAGGACTCTAGAGATTTTATATTCCCAGACAAGGAGGGTATCAGTTGTGTTCAAATATCTGATGTAGTTATAAAGTTGCCACATCCTTCAAAGTGTGGTGGGACACAGAGTACTAGGTGCCTTTACTCATTTGGAGTTAGTTTTCAGATGTTTGCTAATGTCCATTAAGTGGTGTCCGAAAGCTCCTGCAAGCTGTTCCATTCCTCCTACTCTGTGGGAGGAATGGGACAATATGCAATACAAAGTATAACAATGATTTTCATAACTATTTCTTAAAGTTGGGTGGAGCTCATTAGGTTCCAAGTATGTTCAACAATTAAAGATTGTACTGAGATTTAACAACATCAAATGAGTAATTAAATTTTTGTTGAAATTCAAATATTCTGAAAAATGTCCCATTCCTACCCACTCTCCCCTATACCGTTTCGAACACATCATCCGATTTACAGTGTGGTACTTTCTGTTACAGTTTCCTATCAGATCGACGGTGAATGCAGATACAACGAGCAATGCACATACAGGCTAGGAAAAGCAGAGTGCAAAAGTGAGCAATGCAAATGTTCTTCTGGAGCAGTTTGGAACAAAAATAAAACTATGTGTGGTATGTCTAAAGTTTCACAGTCATGATACTAACTTACATCATAACCTGATTTCATTTTCTTGAACGAGATTAATTCTTTTTTTCCCGTTGAGTGACAGTGAGTTCTTGGTAATCTGGAATCCTGGTTGAGCGAATGAAATCGTAGAATGTAATATAGCATTTTTATTAGAATTATATACTGGTCAGTATTAATTTTCTATAGCACAGGCAGACATTTTGGGCAACTATTAACATCTCATTGAAAAAAAAACACGCAAAAAGCACACACAACACACGTAGAAATACATACGCACACAAATCTAGGGAATCGTGTAGGACTATTTAAAAAAAACTACAAATAATGCCCATGGCTTGTCAGTATATCTTTTCATTAATAATCTTCCTCGTGTGTAATCGTGAAAACTTTGTAACTAATTCAACAGGTCATAGCATAAATACACGTCAAAAATGACTTTCATACTCCATCGGCAAGTCTATCGTGCTTTCAAAAAGGAGTGCGTTATATGGCAGTAAAAGTTTTTAATAGCCTCCCTATCGATATAAAAAATGAAACTTAAAACATAAACTTATTTAGGGCCAAATTAAAGAAGTATCTTATTTCTCACGCCTTCTATTCTGTAGGTGAATTCATGACATTCAATAACACTTCATGAAGTCGATACTAAAACTTTGTGTTGTACTAGTAGACTATATTGTAAATCTCGTCTGTATATATTTCATCTAGACTGTGACTATAAATTAAGACTTTATAATAGTATTAAGTTTTTTGACTTGTTCCATATTCTAGCTGTAAGCAATGTATGAATACCATGGAATGTTAATAAATACAATACAATACAATACACACAACACACATACACACAAAGTGTACAATAAAAACATACGAAACACACGGAAAGTACATGAAACACACACAAAAAATACCAAATACATAGGAAACACATAACACATACAGAAGAAACTTATAACACACACAGAAGAAACTTATAACACATACAGAAGAAACTTATAACACATAGAAGAAACACACAAACATTGAAAGCAAACGACAGATACAGGAAGGAAACAATAGATGCAGAAAGCAAATAACACGCACAGAAAATATATAATACACACAGAAAGCAACAGCACACACATAAAGTATTTAATACAAACAGGAAACATGCAACACACGCAAAAGAAAGATGCAACACATATAGAAAACTATAACATACACAGAAAACACATAACATATACAGAAAACATACAACACATAGAAAGCAAATAAAACACATAGAAACACTACAGCACACATAGAAAACAAATAAAACATGCAGAAAACAATCAACAGACAGAAAAAATACAACATATACAGAAAGATATAACACATAGAAAACAAAAATCACACACAGATATGATAGTAAGCAAAATACACATAGAAAACATACTGTATAACATAAACAGAAAACATACAACATACACAAAAAAATTTACAGCACAAACAGAAAACAATACAACATACACAGAAATCATACAACACACAGCAAATACGCAACACACACAGACAATCTATCAGACACAGACAGTAAACACACGACACGCACAGAAAACATACAACATACACAGAAAACATATAACACAAAGAAAACATACAAAACACGAGGGGCGATTTCTCAGGGCATGCTATGCTTGCTGCGCAAGCCCAATATTTTCGTAGAATGTGTATTTCTCAAAATGGCGTTACGTATATTAAAATTTATTTTGATTTTTGGAATATTATATAGGCGTAATACCATCCGCAGGTTGCACACCGCAAGTATCGCAACGCTTGCTCGTTTCTCGGAGCTACAGAAAAGACGTAGAAATACCGAGATTATGATGCGCGCGCAAATGCCTTCCTCCTTCGTCCGTCCTGGGAGCACATGCTTCTGTTACGTGTTGTTCGAAGCTCTGGTCCGAGAGCTACACCAACGACTATTTAACGTTACACAGAGCAGTATTGACAGCGGGAATGTGCTGTGATTTGCGAGTGCAATGTAATTGTATGAGCGGAATGCATGTGTTAGCTGCTGAATGCATTATTAATTCTTAAACATTAATTTGAAGTATTGCAATGAGTTCGGAATTGTGTTTATTGAAACCTTATTATTAAATCCATTTTCCCGAAGGACTATTCAAGAGAAGACAGACATTATAGAGAATATGTGCGCTCGTTCAGTGCAGCTCAATACAACAATGTGCATTGGTTGGTAGGGTCGAAACAAACTGAATAAACTGTTTTGTTGGCCATGTTTATTATACTATATCGAACTTCTACATCTGATAAACGAATATGATCCATGACTGAAAATGATTTCATAATTGTAAAATAAATTATTAATGTGGGTCTGATTATTTTTATTAATTATGAATTATTATATCCTCCCATCTTCCCCTTTCAATAAAAGAGCAAGCCTAACTTTTGTGACTAGCATTCGCCCCTGCAAAACACACATTCAGCACACAGAAAACATACAACACTCACTGAAGACATACACATACCACACACAGAAAACATACAGCATACACAGAAAAAACCTACAATACACACAAAACACATACAACATACACAAAAAAAAAATAAATAAAAAAATAAATAGTCGACCTGGTTGGCAAGTTGGTATAGCGCTGGCCTTCTATGCCCAAGGTTGCGGGTTCGATCCCGGGCCAGGTCGATGGCATTTAAGTGTGCTTAAATGCGACAGGCTCATGTCAGTAGATTTACTGGCATGTAAAAGAACTCCTGCGGGACAAAATTCCGGCACATCCGGCGACGCTGATATAACCTCTGCAGTTGCGAGCGTCGTTAAATAAAACATAAAGTTAAGTAAAATAAATAGACATCATATACAAAAATACACACAGTACACTTAAAAAAAAGCAAAAAAGCATATACATTTTACATAAACTACATACACACATATTAAAATATAAAAAACACACATAACACAAGCAAACTCATATAACAACTACAAAAATTCAAAAGAATACACGACAGACATAACACAAGCAAAACATATAACGTATCGAAAAATACATACAAGGGCGCAAAAAAACTCCTACAAAAACACACAACACAAGCAATAAACACGCAGTATATTCACACACATACGGAGTGCACATATATACATCCTTGCGTACAAACATGATCATCGTCATGGGCATCATCAGTATCATATACAGGGACATAATTTTATTTTTACTTCAATTTTTATTGTACCTGAGTTTTTTAATGTACTTTTTACTTCAATTTTTATTGTACCTGAGTTTTTTAATGTACTTCACTAACGAAGTTCAACCGTCCTCCACACAGATCCAAGACCGCATATACAGTCATAGTAGCCACAGTACGTTCCAAAAATATGTTCGCGTTTTACAGTGACGAAAGTGCTTTCAATATTGAATCATTTTCGCACAGGTACTGTCGACCGTTTGCCTACGTCGTATCCCGGTTTCCCCCACCAGCTTCTATTCGCCAGCTCGTGGCTGGGCTGTCTTAGCTCTTTTCTGAGAACATTAATTTCTGTTAGGAATTGGACGTCTACGCAATATTATACAACTCTTTAAAATAACTTAAATAAAAGGGCCTCGTTAAGTAATTAACTGTCACGTGATTTCCCTCCTTTCTACGACCCTACGACATAACCACTTGGACGGACAGTAGATAGTATGTCTGAGTAATTTTATCTTTTCGGATCTTTTATAGAGTAGGTACAGAATTATTTCAACATGAGTTACTAGTACGAAGAACGAAACTGGTGATTGGAATTAAGTACAATAGTCTATAGTGCCATAATATGCACATTAGAACTGAAGCCTGTATCGAAATGAACGACCACCATTTTCAAAAATGTGTTTAAATATCCATATTATGATTATTTTTTTAATTTAGCTTCATTCTCTATATCGTACGCTAATGTGATAATGAATACGTCCACATGGACAGCTCAGTTCGTGAGTAAAAACACTCATTGTTAATACTGTACTGTATTTTGAATAAACAAAAACCTAATGAAAATGATTAAACTCAAAAGCGCAATATTTCCTAGTTTACGTAACTGGATGAACCACTTTTCTTCCCTCCTATACCTAGTAAAGTGATTTGTTTTTATATTACGCCAGTGTCATCGAACTCCAATCGTGGAAGGGAGTAGCAATCGACGTTGATCCAGAGGTATAGGCAAGTTAATATTAAAAATGTTAGTAAAAATAGAAAGATGTCCCTGTAGAATATTAAATTATTTAGAAATAACATTACATTTTATGGGATTGAAATATTACAGTTTCAAAAAGTTTGGTGCTGCTTGTCCATCAGTGATTTTTAAAACATGGCACCTGTGTTCACTATTATAGCACTGTTAGTCAATAATTGCAGAGCTTGTACTGTCATGAACTGATGTGTGTTTATCTGTTGAACTTCCAACTTCTATCTAGTAAGGTATGCCATTAGAATTTCGTCCAAAAAATTATATTTTGGATAAATTTAGGAGAAAATATTTAGAATTGTTCGAAGAGAATAACAAACAACCTAAAATCATCTGGTCTACCCAGATTTCCAACTCCGTTAGTCAGTGTTTGCTTTGTGTTTAAATACGTATTTTATGCTTCTAAGTGTTCCTGTTGCACACAATTTTGTGTCACTTAAGAATAAAAACAGTTCTCTTGTATCCTTCTGAAAGCATGATAGTCTTAAAGAACTTATCCTTAGTACAACTATTTCATATTAGGTGACTGAACGCAAGAGGCAACTAAAGATTAGATAAGATGCAAACAATGAAAAGGTATATGCTCTATTTTCATTTATTTTATTCAGTAAATTGGTCGGTTTATTTTCAGTGATAGTAGCAGTAATGTTAATACAGAATATGATAATGTTGCATTATTATTGTTGCTGCGCTTTTGATATTAATTGATAACTATTAAATTGCATTACTATCATTTTAACAAATGCAGTTATCCAGAATGTAAGTAATATTTATATGTGTATAACAGATTAATAATGAAAACAAAATTCGAATACAATATATATTATTTTAATGTACCGAAGTACATGTGATATTTCCATGCAGATATTCTGCGTTATCATACGAGGGAACCCAAGAGTTGGAGCTTAATCTGAGACGATTCTGTCCGACGCCGGGGTGGTATCCGGTGTGGCTTAGTGGATAAAGCATCAGCACGTAGAGCTGAAATGCCGGGTTCAAATCCCGGCGCCGGAGAGAATTTTTCTTCGTTCCATTACTCTTACATCGTATTCGAAGACAAGCCGAAACATATACTTATGCTTTGTTCACCATAAGTTCTTATAGAACCTGCCGAAGATGAATCATTGATACCTTCAATGAAAAGTAATTAGCGAATTGACAGTCACAGCTTGTGGTGCTAGTGGAGGTGGCAGTTATTGTAGATTTAGTACTTTTTGGCACGGAAGAATGTAATCCCTACTGGGCTTTACCACTCCTATATTTGGAATGACTTGTTTAAATCCCAACTATCGCAGTACCTGCTCGTCTTACGGTTTCGGTGGAGTCCCAGTAGAGAGCTCTTCCATCCCCCAAAGCTTACTATGCTTCATACGAATGCCATTTGTACGTCAGTCACAATACTACATAAAGCCGCATCATTTTTTGAACGAACGTCATTTAATTGATCTCTGTCTACGAGTATATTTACTCGGCTCATGACTATCAAATTTCATCCCTCTCTAGCCTCCCATTGTCCCATTTGCATTACAGCACAATTTAAAAAGACATTGTCTCAAACAATGCACAGTATCCCAAATATAACATTGAAAGCCTTCACGCGATTAGCATGAGGATTAATACAAAACACTCCTGAATCAGTATCTATCAGGATGCACCGAATGGCCAACAATAAATAAACAATTATATTGTATTATTGCATATTGAGATGGAGACTGACGATGAAATTATGAAGAGAAACAGAAGAACCTTGAGAAAGTCCTCAGAAATCTTGACTTTGTCCACCACACATACGACTTCACCAACACCAAGATTCGAACCCGAGTTCGTAGTCATCGTAAGCTAGTGCTCTGTCACCTGAACTACCAAGACGACTAACAGATAGAAGTGTTGGTTGTTGTAGTGGTAGATGTGAAGATTATTATGTTATATCAGTACTGAAGTACGCCACAAGCAGATCTAGCGTATAAGTAAAATCTTCATATCGCAACTTTTTGTTGAAACTAGGGTAGTTTAATAGGCGGAACACGAAAGTAATTCTCAAGGAAATCTTGACGTGTGCAACCATGTGTTCAGAATATCTCCGACACGAGAAACACCAGAACTATTCTTCAGAACATGATTGTGAATACCTGAACGTTTAAAGTGTTGCTTATTGTGGTGCTAGTGTGTTGATTATTATGGAAATAGAGGTGGTGATTGTTGTGGTGATAGATGTGTCGGTTCTTGTGAAGATGATGTGATAGCTTTTGTGGTGGTATGATGGTTTTCGAGGCTGTAGTGTTTGTCGTATTAGTAGAGGTGGTGGTAGTAGTGTTGGTTACTATGGTAGTAGAAATAGTGTTTATTGGGAAATAGTAATTGTTGTGGTGGTAGATGTAGTGATTGTGATAGATGTCGTGACTGTTGCGTAAATGTCATGATCGAGGTGATGTGGTGGAGATTGTGCTTGTTGTGCGGTGATAAAGACGAAGGTTGTTCTTTCAATAGAAGTAAATAATTGCAATAAAGGTCGCGGTTGTTTTGGTGACAGAATTGATGTTTGTAGCAGCAACAACAATGAAGACAATGTTGTCAAATTTAAAAGTTACCGTTACACCTTAGACCTAATTTCAAAACATACACCAGTGACATGGTTTTGTCTTCATACTTGAAATAGATCATAGTCGTGTCTGAGGACAGAGTTGAGATGTCTGTTTCTTTTACAGTTATTGGAGGAAACTGTGCAACCGACGAAGACTGCAACTCGACAAAGAATTCATACTGTTATAAACAATCACGCACCTGGTCTATGTGTAAATGCAAAGAGGGTTTTATAAATGTTGCAAATGACACCAAGTGCTTACCAAGTAAGAATCTCAGTAACAATATCAGAGTTTGAGAAGTGAAGTACGCCACAAGCAGATCTGGCTGATAAGTAATATCTTCATATCGGCACTTTTTGTTGAAACTATAGTAGGCCTACTTTAATAAACGGAGGACGATAGTAATTTTGATGAGAAACTTGACATGTCCAACGATGTGTTGAGAATATATCCGACGTTTCAGAACATAATCACTGTAAGAGTCTGGAAGTTTGAAACGAAAATAATTTATAAAATGGATTCCCTAACTTTTTTTTCTAATTGGCGTTTTTTCTAGAATAAAATTTCCTAAAGCATAATTTCCTACATCATCTCTGTTACTAACAGTGATTCTTGCTGTTGGCTTAAATTTCTACGGCATTATTTTTAATTCAATTTTCCTATTGGACTATTTCTAGTGTCGAATATTTCCTACGAAAGCTCTTACACATATTGTACTTTTAGCTTCCTAGTGCTACTAATAATGTATTCAACGTTGCTAGGAAAATAATCTTACTTGATTTACATTTGCAACTACACCATTTTTAATGTGTTCTCAAAGTTTTTAGCGCTGTAGT
The DNA here is from genome assembly GCF_040183065.1 of Periplaneta americana. Lineage (NCBI taxonomy): Eukaryota > Metazoa > Arthropoda > Insecta > Blattodea > Blattidae > Periplaneta > Periplaneta americana. The sequence goes on along the minus strand of NC_091123.1, from coordinate 33,995,815 downwards.
CAGAACCAGAAATAATTCTCTCCAGTAGAGAAAGTGGGAAGTTATTACTTGATAGTCGTGGGAAAACATCACCCCAACATATATACTGCACTACACAAACTTCAAAAAGGATTGAGGTTTTTTCCGGGGTTTTCCCTTAACCCAATACGAGCAACAAGGCGATATCGAAAGCATGCTTGCTGATTATTTTCCGTTAGGTAAACCTGTAAGATTAAGACTTAGAAAGCAATGCCTTGAGTATACACACGAGATTGAGATTAATAACACTACAGGAAGAAGAGTATAAAACTGAAAACAAACTTTAGGTCATAACATTAGCATGTAACTTTACGATTGTGGTAATCAAATTTAACAAAAAAATAATTAAACAAATTAGCGTTAGTATTAGGAAGTAATAGATTTAGGAAAAATGCATTAGGGAAATTGGTTTAGGAACTTCGAATTCAGTAACTTAGTATTTAGAAAAATAATTTATTAAGAAAAATATTTTAGAAAATTAGCATTTTAGAAATTTTAAAGATTAGGAAAATATTTCAGGAAAAATGCATTATAGAAAACGTTCAGGAATGAGTGAAATTTGCTCTTTTATAAACATACTCATTTCTCATGTTATCTCTATCAATGTCCACGCACTTTTGTCATTTTAAACTCTTAATTTCAGCCGTAAAACTGTCTATGTAGGTTTCGCTTCACAAAAAAATTATTATAGAGTTGAAGTCGCAAGGTTCGAAGCCTGAATTGTACTGGTTTTCCACTTCTTCATTCGTGTCACAGAGACATCTCAAGAGAAGACGAATGTCACAAAGATAACACATACTTTTTCACTATACATTATAACCCATAATTCAGTTCCTTTATCGTGTTGAGTATAATATTAGATATTGCTTTAGATATATTGCTCTAAGGACACACCTACATGAAATAATCTCACATGCATGCAAATAAAAAGTGATAGAAGATTTATAGGATCCCTGTAATTGCGTGAAACCTTTATGTTCTCCGTTGTCTGTTATTGAGAAATTTATATTTGTAAGGAATTGTTTCTTATTTATTACAAGGATTTCGAATATGACTGAGAGTGAAATAAGTTTAATGCAATTTGTAGTTTTATTATTAATGTTTATTTTTCCTTTATATGTTTATTGAAGAGAGAAGAATCCAAAAAGGATAGCTGCCCTTGAAAAAGGGGTACCGAGCGATAACAGCACCTAAATTAATTGTAGATCAACAATATTCTATTTTAAATTTAAATTTTATTTTTATTTTATTTTAATTTAATTGGTTTTTTGGGGGCAGTTATCCTCGACATGACTATCTGCACCAGTATTTACAATAAAATTACTGTGATTCATCTGAACTGATTTGTTGGAGAGCCGGGTCTAAGATAGGAGAAATAAATACAAGTCATGCAATGAAGTAAGACCATCTCTCTAGCAAACACCATATCAATGCAAGAGTTTGCTCTTATTTTTGTTTGGTTCATCGTTGTGCTTCAACCAATCAATGAGAAGAACCAAGAGGGAAAACAGCGTAATTGGATTTTCATGTTCTGCCTTTAAAATATTATTAGAGCCAAATAAATAACAGTAAGTGAACTTGCTTTGTAATACAGTTTGAAAGTGAGCCGATCTTGCATCATTACAGATCTGTTTATTTTAAAATAAACGACTATTTTGGAGATTCTGGATTGTGAATCTCGTGCATTGCATTAAGAACACTTAAAACCTGTTGTAATCTCATTTCGAAAAAAAATAGACTATGAGATTTCAGTTCTCGTGTTCATTTATGAGGAAGGAAAAGGCATTGGAACGAACTAACTCAAGATGGTGGGAACAACTGTAGGCGACAATTATGCCTAAACCATGGATGATGATGATGATGATGATGATGATGATGTGATGAAACTCCAGCTAAATTTTTTGAATAAGAGATTGCTTCAATTTTTCAGTACTGTAAGGCGACTAAGAACGCTTTCTCTTAGATGAACTTTTAACCATAAATCGGAAAAAAATAACTGGTGATCCTGAGGCCAGATATGAAGAAAATTGAGACTCTCATTGCGGTACTCTCGGGGCCTCGGACCGGTGGACAACAAAGACGTCACGCTGCAGCGAAACAGGAACAAAACTGCTGGAAGATTCGATGGCTGTCATGGCGGCTGTACAAGTTGTTGTTGTGCTACGCTAGTAAGATTTTGCGAAATTTCCGTACTGCCATCTCGTTCAAAGAAAAGAAAACATAAACAATTTATTTCTTGAACCGGTAGTAATAACTGGTCCGTTGACATATTGTTTTTACGTTGTGCTCATTAAAAACAATACAACAGAACTAAAGCAGAACACACCGCCATGACACAACAGTGCACGATGTCATTCGTCTGATCGTCTGCTAATTCCCGCCCTATACAAGAACCAATCAGATTCACTGACGGCGGCTGATGGAGACTGCCACCACTTCTGCAAGCTGATGGAACCGGTGCGACACCGGTGGAGCATCAGTGACCCCATCGGTGAAATTTGGAACACCGTGATGCCATCGGATTGCTCAGCGCTGAGATTCGGAATACGCTCTAAGAGGAATGCGAAAAGGAGGGAAGATTGGAAAATGCTGGGCTTGATGTTGTTCTTGGGTAGAAAACTACGAGTGACTGAGTGAGTGAGTGAGTGAGTGAGTGAGTGAGTGAGTGAGTGAATTAACCAATTAATTAATCGGTTCCCAACAGTACATCTCACAAGGAACTCTCACAAGTGATAATGGATTTTTACAACGATTTTTCTTCCATACCTTCCATTTGAAATAAGAAACTTCATTATAAATTTCTACATCCGGAGAAAGCCTGGTTTTCGAGATATGATTTTTTTTTCAATCCAGATCTATAACATTTAATGCAAACAGTCCTATACAGTATGCTAGACATATCAGACAATAAATCTCATCTAGCTGCATACCATACTGCCAAAATCTGCTTGAATAATATAAGTTATGAAAATGACATAACAGAACAAAATATTTATAAATTCACTATATAATAGTCTATGAAGAAATGATAAGGAAATGTAAGCTAGGCCTACCTGAAATTACTCTGTGTACGTACTGATCACAGTAGTCAAAATCGTTGTAAAACTGCTTAAAACACAGTGGAACTTTGCACCACGAACATTTCAGAAAAATAAGTTTCTCACAGTCGGCTTTAGAGCAGTTGTGTACATCAACGTTAAAACAAAATTCTAAAGGAGTGACGAATTTATCAGGTATGTTGTCAAGGCACCCGACTTTATGCCAGCCATATTTAAACATATTTGCATATCTAGGAGATGAAAGCTGATTATGCGTTAAGGACTGCAATTTTATCACATTATCTCTCTGATGAAATATAATAGTTGTGCCGAGTAACAAAACATTATTAGACAACTTCCGAATGAAAATTTTCCAAGGCCTAAAGCTACAACGTCAAGAGGTTGAACAAAGCTGTGTGCTTTGGAATTGTTGACACTTCCACCGTTTTACCTTCTGGAGTTGCTCTTTCTATAGCCTGTCTACCTCGGTAACTGATCCACGAGTCTACCAAAATAATGCTAGATTACAGACAGAGGGAAAGTATACTTCTTGAAATAACTATAGGAGATAATTTTTATAAGCTTCCGCGATTTTGAGGTCAATGCATAAACATTTGGAGTCTTAAACATTATCTCCTTCACGATGGCAATGGATATTTATTTATTTATTTATTTATTTACTTATTTACTTACTTATTTATTTATTTATGTATTTTGCTAATAATTGTAACATAAAATATAATATATACAGAAAATATGTGTCAGGCTATTATTTTGAAAAATCATATCTGGAAGACCAGACCTTCTCCGGATGAGGAAATTTATAAGGAGATTTCTTATTTCAAATGGAACGTGTGGGAGGAAAATCGTTGTGAAAATTCATTATCACTTGGTAAGCTTTTCTTGTCAGTAATTCCATCACCTACCCCAAATTTTGATTTTTTGTGAAACCAATGCAGCATTTACTGATGACAATATGTGATATGAAATGATAAATATATGATAATGATGATTATGGATGAAAAAGCTGCGAAATTATTTGAGTAAACGATCTCTCCAATTCCTCGATATTGCAAGGACGATAAAAAAAAACTTTTTATAGATGAGCCCATAGTCAGAAATAGGCGAAATTTGTATCTGATGATCCTGGGGATCATACGTTTGGAAAAGGCGGCTTTAATTATATTTCCATATGCATTTCTCTGCAGTTCACATTCGGAATTTTCACCAATTTCTTGGACTTCCTGTAAAAGTATTGCAGTATTTATAATAATGATGATGATGAAGATAACGATGATAATTGATGGATGAAAAATTAGAACGATGATGACAATAATTTTAATGTTAGGATTATTAAAATATAAAAGTTAAAACGAAAATTGCCGACATAAAGGTATTATTTCTCAGTAGAAAATCATATATTATTATTCTGAAGGATAATTTTATTACATAAAATAACTTTTGTCTTTCTTATATCACATCGAAATTTAAAGAACATGATTTTCCTGTGCATACTTCAGAATTGTTGGGAATTTTTGTTCCAGTTGTAAATACACTCGGTGCGGATTGTGAATATGATGACCAATGAATGCTCTTCCGTACTAGGCAAGTCTGAATGCATTAACAATCGGTGCAATTGTTCCTCGTCAGCCGATTTTAAAGGAGACACGAGTCCGTGTGGTGGTATGTCTGATATTTAAAAAAACAAGTGAATGTGTCTTCACAGTTATTATTGCAAGTAAATTTCAAAGTACTATCTCATGTGTACACGAAGTGAGACAATATATGATATGATAAAATACGATACGATACGATGCGATACGAGATATATGATATGATATGATATGATATGATATGATATGATATGATATGATATGATATGATATGATATGATATGATATATGATATGATATGATATACGATACGATACGATACGATGTGATATGATATGATATGATATGACATAAGTATATGATAATGATGATGGTTGATGGAAAAACTGCTAAATTGTTTGAGTAAACGATCGCTTCAATTCTTCAACATGAAGAGCGACAAAGAAAGCTTTCTTATAGATGACTCCATAGCCAGAAATAGGCGAAATTTGTATGTGATGATCCTGGAGATTATACGTTTGGAAAATGGCGGCTTTTAATTTTATTTCCATTTGCATTTCTCTGTACTTCATATTCGAAATGTTCAGTAATTTTCTGGACTTCCTGTAAAAGTATTACAGTACTTATAATAATGATGATGAATAGGGTCCGTATTTCAGCTACCTATAAACTGGAATGAAATTGCCTGGTTCGAAGTATATGTGACGTCACAGCATAGGTACATTCGTATACAAAATAGTTACGCATCCTCTGCCCTCTTCATCTAGAACAGGCTTTGAGAACTGGGCTACAATTGTGGCGTTGCGTCACTCACCCCTTTCTTCCATTCCCGCGTCATTGACTTTGTAGGGGAGGGGATTTATATTCAGTATCTGTCTTATGTGATTGCGTACTGGTCACAGATACGTCATTCAACGCCGGTGGACTGTGGACGGGGAACCAACGCTTTCCCCATGCTTTCCACCCCTCTCTCGTCAGTTCTGTTTCCCTGCTCTAGAAAGTCAAAAGCGGGACGCAGTCATAGTGAGTAGTCTTATTGATCACTGCTCTTACTAATCGTATTATTAAAATAACTACATCTTTGTGGCAGATTGAAGATTCATTGCAAAAGTAAAATGCCTTAGGTAAGACGCTCAAGCGTGTTATATTGCAGGGCATAGTTGAAGATATTTGAACTAATATTTTCAACAACATGACATATAAATTATGTAAAATAAACGTAAATGTGACAAAAACAATGTACTGAAAACACTGCAATACCAAAAGGCACACAAATTGTGTTGAAAGTAATCCAAAAGAACCAGTAGCATCAAAATATGACAATTATGAACATATTAACTCGACGTTTAGCATGGTTTTCTGTAGTCTATCATGATGGTTCAGTGCCAACATTCCAATTAATAAATTAAATAATTCTGGAAGAGTACATAGAAAATTAATGGGTTTTCACTGATGAGCGACATACAACAACCTAATGGAACACGAAAAAATATCAGACAATAGGAATATATTGTACTACATCATGCACCAGTAACGTCATGTGCTACTGAAAGAATTTCTTGCAATATAAAATCATTTCAAGTGACATCCGCATATGTTCAAGTTCCATAACTTACGAATGCACGTTATTCTTCACTACAAAGATCACGACGAAAATGAACATCACGGCTCAAGCATGTGCTTACTAGTATAAGGTAGCTTCAGACTGACGAGAGTTGGCTGTACTCCACGAACACGCAGCGATGACGTGATTGTTTACATCCTTATCCGTTGCATTACCTGTGTTCGGCGTACTATATACTCAATGTGTCTTTAACTTCAGTTTTTAGGTAGCTGGAATACGAAGCCTAACGATGAAGAATATACGGATGATGATTAATGGATAAATTATTGCAATGGCGATGATAATTATGTTGATGTTAGGTTTATTAAAATATAAAAGTTAAAACGAAAATTGCCGATATGAAGATATTACTTCTCAGTCAAAAATCATGTATATTATTTATTATTTTCACAGATGATTGTATTACATAAAATAATTTTTCTCTTTCTTACATCACATCGAAATTTAAAGAACATGACTTTTCTTTGCATACTTCAGAATTGTTGGGAATTTTTGTTCCAGTTGCAATTACAGTCGGTGCGGATTGTGAGTATGATGACCAATGCACTTCCGTACTAGGCAAGTCTGAATGCATTAACAATCGGTGCAATTGTTCCTCGTCAGCCGATTTTAAAGGAGACACGAGTCCGTGTGGTGGTATGTCTAACATTTAAAAAACAAGTAAATGTCACAGGTTATTATTGCAAATAAATTTGAAAGTACTATCTCTTGTTTACACGAAGTGAGACGAGATTACGAATGAAGTGAAACTATTTGGATACAAGGTTCACCTTGGAACTAAAATAATTCTTAACTGTTTAAAACAATTCAGAACGTTTCTTTTGGATAAAATCTTTCATGTAATCTGTCAATATTTTGGCACTATGATACAAACCCAGCAAATAAAGTAAGGAAACATTGCTTTGAAGTTCCACAAAACTACTGCAGATTCATAAACTTGTCCACTGACTAAACAATAACTAAAAAGTCAAGGCATCTCAAAAATTAAATTGTTCAGAATTTAATACCCATCTTGGATCATATAAGCTGTATTGATTTGTCAATGTTTTTCATAAAAGACCGTCATAAACTTATCTGAATTTGATGTAATAGTACAATATTTTTATACATATAAATACACTACCTACCAAAAAGTAAGTGGGCACTGTTTTTGCCGCTTTAGAACTTCGTGGTACCACCTCTTGTTGCTATAACAGCAGCCATCCTGTCAGGCATGCTCTCCACTAGTTTGTGTAGGATATGCACTGGAATGCGTAGCCATTCCTCTTGAAACATGGCACTCAGTTGGACAATGGAAGTTGGCCCCATGTTTCGGCGGCTACAGTGCAGTGGTATGCAGACAATGTTCACCGGTTGGACTGGCCTGCACAGAGTCCTGATCTCAATCCCATTGAGCACCTTTGGAACGAATTGGACCGGCGATTGAGGTCTCGGAAGATGCGACCAACTTCCTTTGTCCAACTGAGTGCCATGTTGCAAGAGGAATGGGGACGCATTCCAGTGGATATCCTACACAAACTAGTGGAGAGAATGCCTGACAGGTTGGCTGCTGTTATAGCAACAAAAGGTGGTACCACGAGGTTCTAAAGGGGCAGAAACAGTGCCCAATTACTTTTTGATAGATAGTGTATAAATAACGATAATAAAAATATTGTACTATTACATCAAATTCAGATACGTTTATGGCGGTATTTTATGAAAAACGTTGACAAATACATTGTTCAGACTGTTTTCAAGATTAAGTTAACTCGACTATAAATGTAATGGAAAAAATTGAAAACAACTTAAAGTAGGTTATATTATGAACAATGAGTTATTTGGTTATTAAAAATGTCAGGACACTTCTGAATTAAAATAAGAATTCTAAATGTAATTATCATCCGTAACGCGACAGCCCATGAAGGGATAAGGCTGACCAACCGACTGCTGATCTTACGTTCACATATCTCAGCAGAGGTGAACGATAATCCAATCAGTATGAGGGTAATACGAATAATTATTTTTACAGAAAACATATCCACTCACACAAGATAATGCTGTGACATAGGGCCTATAGAAGTTTCCAACTGCGACAAAAATTTATAAAAATGTACATGTCACCTTTTCGTTCTACAAAGACATTTTACAATGTTACATTTGTTCGCATCAAATTTCTGCACATTTAAAGGACAAAAATAAAATTCTTTCAATCATTTATTATCATAATACACTGCTCTCTTAAATTGACGAGGATATTGAGAATTACATCAATGGGTTTCCCAAAACACGCTATGAAATGTTTCATATAAAATAATTTTTATCTCTAAAACAAAGCAAAAACAAGTAAAGACTTTCTTGTTTGATATATGTATGTATGTATGTATGTATGTATGTATGTATGTATGTATGTATGTATGTAGGTATGTATTTACACTGCAAGTGGGCCAAGCACCCAGTGGCAGTGGTACACACAATATAAACAATACACAATAAAATTACAATACACAATACAATTAGATACACAATACAATTAGAATGCACAATACAATATTATGCACAATAATTACAATTAATAATAATACATAAAATAACTTAATTATAAGTGACCCTAATTTTATATTACAACCTACATATGTATAGGTCCTACATAAGTTTCACATTGGTACGGATAATAATCTTTCACTTTACTCTCATCTCACTCCCTGCAATGGCACTGTGACACATTTCACTGACACTTTAGAACACATTTCACTGACACTATAGAACACATTTCATTGACACTATAAATTTTCAATGACCGAAACTGTAAAACCATAACTTCAATGAGTCACCACGCTTCACTGATAATTCAAATAAGACAAACAATTATAGTCTAAGCTCTGAAACCGCGACGTATGAGGAAGTGGGGAGCGGGGGAAGGTAACTCAGCAAGTAGAGTACAGTCTACTGGGTTCCAAGCCGCATTCCTGCCGCGGTTTCAGAGCTGGCGTTGAGACAGTACAACTTATTCATACTTATAAACAGAACGACATTTGAGGCGCTGACATGGGAAAGGTAGTAACTGCCAAAAACAAAATTTTTCAGGGGAAGCAAAAAAAAAAAAAAATTATGGACACTTTCTCACTTACATTATTACAGAAACTGCTTAAAATGAAAGGCATACATTCATGTTTGTGTTACATATGAAATGTGAAAAGTCTGGGACAGATTTATTTGTGAAATCCTATTTTATGAAAATACAACATTGAAATCACTCCTTAGCCAAACTGAGAATTAACGTTATTTATACATTATGCACAAATTTTTCGGTAAAATGCATGATACTTTTCATCGAGGAAGTCTCACATATATAACAAGTCTCTCTTTTTGGCATCAGGGACGACTGGTCTTCTTTCAAGGTGTTGCAAGCACTGCAAGTTAGTGATTGACGTTAATGATTGTCCTTTCTTAAAAATCCTGTGCTCTGTGCACATTTCAAGGTCATTAAATGACTGTCTTGTTTTTATTAGGGGAAAATCAGCTCTTAAGAGTCTAATCTAGTTGAGGGTGCTGATTTTGATAGGAGTTGTATTCAAAAACTTGTCACATTCTGCAGAAAAGTCGAAGAAATCCTCATCCTTCATTAGGCCTTACCTCTTCTGGAACCATGGTCTTGCATCTTTTTTTTCTTTTCTCTCTGATGCCAAATTCCCTATCACATGGCATGTAGGAATGTTCTGAAACCAGGAATTTCAAGTCCACTGAATCAAAATGTTTCTTGGCAATAATGTAAATCAGGATCATTAGAATCATCCGATTCTTATTCTGTCCTGCACAGTTATCAGCCCATATTTGTCTAGACACACTCTGATGTTGTAAAAGGAGTTACTACCTTCTCCGCGCCAACAGCTGTGCACATACAGCTTACAACGTCTAGTGACTACGTTTCCAACTTCGTTTCATTACATACGGACATACTACCTTCTCTGTGCCATTGGCATGGCGATTTACTACCTTCTCAATGAAAAACCTAAAAATTCGAATTTTTGGCAGTTACGACCTTTCCCATGTCAATGCATCATTTAAAGTAAACATTTCTAGTCTAAGACTCTCTTACAAGCTATTTTTAAATAATTTACAATTCAAACCAAGGGAGTAACTCGTCATGCTATATCTCAAAGAATAGCCCACTGAAATTAATGACATAACTTACGGTTCACCCTCTATACATATAAATCTTAAAAATGGCCAAATGAACTGAGTGAGTTTTGGGATCACACTCTTTAATCATTTTAATGACATTTTCCGTCGGTGAACGTGGATTCCCTAATTACTTCATATTGCTTGTCTATGACTGTCTATACGCACAAAGAAGGGTTTTCAGTCGGGCACGATGGATTTGACTGAAAGTGTTAATGTAGACTGATTTAAGGTTCCTGAAAACGATGGTGAAGGTCTCTCGTTTCGGAACTGCATATTTGTGAACATACAGACATTTTAATAATCTGGATTGCATGTCGTTCTTGCGCGCAGCTCGCTCATAACCTACTTGCAGGGAGCACTAGAGACGAGGAAATTACTTTCTTCCTTCCCTGTTAGAAATCTAGAAGTGGAATATGTTCACATTTGCGTTTAGTTGTTTACCATCGGTTCTATTCTCTTCTACAAGTCACGTTAATATAAGCTTGGCAAAAATTCGGATATAATACAGGACGAAAAATAAACTCTTTCAAGAATGTACAGTACTTACTTATTGGCTTTTAAGGAACCCGGAGGTTCATTGCCGCCCTCACATAAGCCCGCCATTAGTCCCTATCCTGAGCAAGATTAATCCAGTGTCTATCATCATATCCCACCTCCGTCAAATCCATTTTAATGTTATCTTTCCATCTACGTCTCGGCCTCTCCAAAGGTCTTTTTCCCTCCGGCCTCCCAACTAACACTCTATATGCATTTCTGGATTCGCCCATACGTGCTACATGCACTGCCCATCTCAAACGTCTGGATTTAATGTTCCTAATTATGTCAAGTGGAGAATACAATGTGTGCAGTTCTGTGTTGTGTAACTTTCTCCATTCTCCTGTAACTTCATCCCGCTTAGCCCCAAATATTTTCCTAAGAACCTTGTTCGCAAACACCCTTAACCTATTTTCCTCTCTCAAAGTGAGAGTCCAAGTTTCACAACAATAAAGAACTTTTATAACTTTTAATAAATTCTAATTCTCAGATTTTTTGACAGCAGACTGGATGATAAAAGCTTCTCAACCGAATAATAATAGGCATTTCCCATATTTATTCTGTGTTTAATTTCCTCCCGAGTATCATTTATATTTGTTATTGTTGCTCCCAGGTATTTGAATTTTTCCACCTTTTCAAAAGATAAATTTCCAATTTTTATATTTCCATTTCGTACAATATTCTGGTCACGAGACGTAATCATATACTTTGTCTTTTCAGGATTTACTTCCAAACCTATCTCTTTACTTGCCTCAAGTAAAATTTCTGTGTTTTCCCTAATCGTTTGTGGATTTTCTCCTAACATATTCACGTCATCCGCATAGACAAGCAGCTGATGTAACCCGTTCAATTCCAAACCCTCTCTGTTATAGTGGCAAAAAAAACCGGACCGATCCTTGTAGCTGATTTCAGAGCCTTGTTCACTCCAGAGCACAATAGACTGGTAACTAAGGCTTACATGGTTCGAATCCTGCCTAGGAAGAAAACTTTTTTTTGTTCCTTATTCAAATTTATGCCCAATACTTTTCGATTGCAGCGATATTTTACTACTTAATTAACTTATTATTCCCAGAACACGAATTTTACCAGCTTATTTTCTAATGGCTTTCGAAATGGGCTACGTCAGCAGTCGAAACTACAACAATTTCAATAGATTACTCGCTATCTTCTGAATGTGCAGTGGCTCATTTCGGGGACTGATTATTCCGTCGGTCCGGTTTTTTCGCCACTACTGTACTTCAAACACCGTTGCGTGTGGGAAATAGTGTCTGTTGTGACGATGAGTGTGAAAAAGTAGCCATTGTAGGATGCTGTGTCCTGAACAGTTCTTGGTGAACCCGCATTATCATGTGTGAACATAGCACTGTGTTTACCCTAAATATTATCCATTTTCGTCTTAAATGCAAATGTGAACATATTCTACTTCTAGATTTCTAACAGGGATGGAAGAAAGTAGTTGGGTCATTTGCAGAATTTGTATAACAAATGATGTCCATCAATTCTTACACTTCCCATTACTTTCATGTTGTTTTATGGTCTAGATATTAATGTAATAATTATGTAAGCAATTATATTCAATTAGAATTAGAGTCTGGCTGGGCGGAAGAGAAGGCCTACTGGCCTTAGCTCTGCCAGATTAAATAAATAAATAAATAAATTATTATTATTATTATTATTATTATTATTATTATTATTGCATTTATAACGATAGAGTTATATAGTTTTAATACTAATGTAGTAAACGTCACAAGAATTATTTCCTTCATGTGAAATATTTCACGAGAATAAAATAAAATTCTCATACTGACAGCTAAAATGCAGTGTCCATACTAGTTATTTTTTTTTAAATGGAGCATGATTATATCCAGATAAAGGCTTGTTTAATAATGTAATTGAGAAAAAATTAATCAAATTATTGGTATTATCAAAACTTCTTCATTTATGTCTGAGTTTATATTTCCTTAAATATGATTACATAATTACTCTAGTCCAGTAAGTCAGTCAGGTCTGTTCCTATGGATACACAGTTGAAAAAGAAATCCCACAGATGTCAGCACAAGCCAAGATGATGCACAAAGACCCATTTTGATTGTACTGCTATGTTCACTGATTTTGATTTGGCGAGTTTGTGTGTCAAACTCTTGCTTTGTGTTTTAGTCCAAGCGTGCATTTTTACTCTGTCAGATCTGTTTGTGTTGTGTTTTCGACAAGTAACAACATACGTATAAAGTCAAGATCAAGAGTACATAATAGTACACGTGTCCAGTAGTTAAGTTGCTATTTTGAAGATTTTTAAGCAAAAACATTTTAGGTTCGCACATGCTTGTTTGCTTTGTCAAGTCTGTTACCTGTCAGATCTGTTACTCTGTCGTGTCTGTTACATCATTCAAAACAGTGCTGTAAAGCAAGGTGAGTGTACAGTGGCTGATTACTATGGCAGAGACATTGCACTATAATAATACATGCAGAATATGCACTAAATAGTACTTTAATTTTGACTTTCTCAATCGTCCATTTGTTTACAAGTTTTGCAAATGACCCAGTTTCCTCGCCTCTAATGCTCTCTGCTCTGCTGCGCGCAAGAACGACATGCAATCCAGATTTTTAAAATTCCTGTATTTTCACAAATATGTAATTCCGAAACGAGACACCTTCACCATCGTGTTCATGAACCTTAAATCAGTCTACATTATCACTTTCAGCCAAATCCATCGTGCCCTACTGAAAACCCTCCCTTCTCAGTGAAAAATATTGCTGCATTTTTAATTAACATGCTGTATACAATTTCGTAGTTGGATACAAGAGCTGTTTTAAATACTTTAACGAGTAAAAATGCAATTCCTGCCTCAGAGACTACGTCTGTTAGCCATAGTGAGGGATGACTACAACAGCTTCTAATAGCATCCATAAGCAGGTCTTGGTTCCGGAGAATAAAATTGCGTTGAAGCTACGTGCCTTCAGGAGGAACAACCTAACTTGTAATCGGTCTATATGAATTCGACTAATTAATGGGTCGCAGATGTGTTATACAGGGTGGAACTGAAATAACCTTGCAGATTGAAAGTGATGATAGATGAACAGAAGACCTATATTACGTTTTGTGATTAAATGCAGAGTTAATTGGAAAATTAAGTTGGAAGTTTCAGCAATATGGCAACATCGCCGCTAACACACTGCTTCTTCTTCTCGTAATACAGATGTAAGAGGTCAACGAACTCACGTCTGTCTCACTACCTTGCACCTTCCTGTCTGTATACAACGTTGCAATCTGTTCGCATCGTTAAGTGGCTTGAAATTAGTGGTTTTTAAATTAAATTTACACGAAAACCGTCCACGCTATGGAAATATGTCAAAGGGATACATGATTCTGTATTCGATTTTCTGTCGAATGCATAAAAATAACGATCCTGCTTGCAATGGTTAGGCTACCGAATAAAAGGTGTTAAACATTTGGAGAAAATACATTTCTGAGAAAACTATTAACTTTCCACCAATATGGTATTACACTTTTTTGTTACATACTGCAATTCTGCAGAGTTATTTCTGTTCCACTCTATATAAAGTAATGAGTTTAAAAATATCACCAATGTTAATTGTGAATAATCTTCAGGAAACCATTAAAGATTCTGGGCTCTTTGCTTAATTTTACACTTCTGATGTTACGCAGGAAAGAAAAATAGACCACTTAGGAGTAAATTTATCATGGGTAACCTAGTGCACCTCTAAATGTACCGGTAATCAAATCTATTTTACCCAGTCTTTTAATTAGTTGTTTGAATTATGAAGTTTTCTTCCCCTGTATCTGTTACAGACTCTGCATCCAGGAATGCTGTCCCAATTACCTGCTTCCTGCTTCTGTCTCTTCTGAAGATCATGTAGAGGTCAGCACTGTCTACCGATTTTCCTGAATCATTAGTTCACCTTTCATCTTACATTTATAAATGTTATTTTTTTTATAAAATAATAAAACAGATGAGAAATTTTTCTTGAAATGTATTTTATTTATTACCAGACTGCTTAAAATATTTCCTTATAAAAATTAAAGAGTTTAATTATTTATTTTTAAACTATTTATAAACTTCTATATGAGTGTCATTTTAATGCGCCTCTTTATTACGCTACAGTAATGTGAGCTTCTTTTGTCATAGAAATGTATGTTAATGTTAGGTTCGAATTGTATATCGATTCGTGTGATTTTACTCTATTATTGGAAAAATAACTCAAGGTGTAATTATATCCAGGAATATAAAAGACAAAAATTAAAATTTTCGTAAATATGTTTATTTGAATGAAACATTAACCCTTTCTTAATATGTTATTTTTCTTTCTTTATTCTGTCAGTTTAATAGATAATGCCCTGTTTATGTGGTGGTAACATTGGGGGCATGTCCCATTTTTCGGTTCAAATGTTTATTTCTTTATGCTCGATCATGCCGAAATGTAGTAATTATACACCTGGTGTCCACACCTGTGGAGTAACGGTCAGCGCGTCTGGCTGCGAAACCAGGTGGTCCGGGTTCGATTCCAGGTCGGGGCAAGTTACCTGGTTGAGGTTTTTCCGGGGTTTTCCCTCAACCCAATGCGAGCAAATGCTGGGTAACTTTAGGTGCTGGACCCCGGACTCATTTCACCGGCATTATCACCTTCATCTCATTCAGACGCTAAATAACCACGATGTTGATACAGCGTCGTAAAATAACCCAATAAAATAAATAAAATACACCTGGTAGTAGCCCTTTAATGAACCTCATTAAAGTACACCTATTCATTATAATTCAGTTGTTCAGCCAATGAGAAATCACCATTGTACCATTATAAAACCGCAAGTATCGATTATTCACGGATATGCAATCGAAAGACAATTAGCGAAACGTCACGGAGGCTGGAAATCCAATACTGTCGCAGAAGGTTATGTTCTGTTACTATAATAATTAGCGTTAATTGTAAATAATATTCAAATAAATTCAATTTGTCATCTCAGTCTTCAATTCTAAATCAATTTCCAGGTTATATCAAGCCTAATGTTCATGTTATTCTCTAGATTATATCAAGGTTAATGACATTCGTGCCTCGGAAAAAATCAATACTTTCGCGTCTGCGCAAATCTCACAATTCAGGTCAATTCCGCTCCTCACTTACATAACCATAACATGAATACTTATGAATAATTTCAAGTTAGAAGTATGGTCGAGCATAAAAAGTCGTATGAAACTTGCCTATAATGGTAATTATGACACTCCTATGAAAATTATGAAACTCGCTTGCGCTCGTTTCAGAAACAAACATACTCCCGTCTTAATTACTACCATTATAGGCTCGTTGCATAATGTACTATTTCCTAAATTAGATGAATATTTTCCCATTCTGTAGCACTCTTCATTGTTCAGCAATTCACAAGTAACTCCTGCATGTCACCAGTGTATACTTCTAACCTTGTGTTTAATCATGGATATGAATGAAAACCTGTCTATAGACATACGAGATACCGAAACTCTGCCATTGTTTCAACATATTCTCCATTTATTTGGAACTTCTGGTTAATATGGATGGTGCTGTTTATTCGCATCCTATTTTCTTGCAGTAGATCTTCATTTCTGCCTTGGTCTTTTATTTGTAAGCGATTTAGTTCGTTCGCTATAACTGAAAAGTTCTGGTGCTAGTTCGCACACATCGTCGGCAAAGTCTAGATCTTCCAGACGCTGCATTATTTCCACTGGAGTTCAGTATTTGCTCCGGAAGTTGCATTTCTCATGACCAGATCCATAGTGATTAAAAAGATGATGAGAATAGTATGCATCCTTGTTTTCCTCCTGTTTTAACAAAGGATCAGTTAGCTTCCCATCGTGGACAACTTGGTATTCATACCCTTCATAAAGGCTTTTGATGAGTCCAATGATCTTCGGAGAACGATCTATGCTAGTGGAGAATTTTTAATCGGTTATTTAACGACGCTGTATCGACTACTAGATAATTTAGAATGATGAAATTAGTGATAGCGAGATGAGGCCGATAATTCGCCACGTAATTACCTGACATTGGCCTTACAGGTTAGGAAATCCTCCGTAAAACCCAACTAGGTTTCAGCCCAAGCGGGAATAGAACACAAAAACAGAGTACGAGAAGAAATACAAGAAAAACACGGGACCAGAAAGATAAAAAGAAAAGAAATGAATAGTACAAGAGGGATGGGGATGAAAGGAAATGACAAAAACAATTAAAAGAAAAGAGAACAATAATGAAAAGAGAAAAAGGAAAAAAAAGCGAGCAAGAGAGAGAAGAGAAAGATCAAGAGTAATAAAAATAGAGAAAATGAATGAAAAAGACAGCAAGAGTAAAGAAGAATGATATAAGAAAACAAGAGTGAAAGAAAAAGAATGGAAAACGAGAGCAATAATGAAGAAGATTGAAAAAAAGAGATCAAGAGTGAAAATAAAAGAGAAAAAGAATTAAAAAATATTGATAGTGAAACGAAAAGAGAAAAAGAATGAGATGGCAAGACTGAAAAAGAGAGAAAGAATGAAAAAGAAAGAGTGAAAAAAGAGAAAAATAAAAAAAAGAGATCAAGAGTGAAAAAAAGAGAAAGAGAATAAAAAAGCTCAAGATTGAAAAAGGAAAAGATTGAAAAAGAGGGCGAGACTGAAAAAAAGAGAAAAGGAATGAAAAAGTGAGCAAGAGCGAAAAAAGAGAAAAAGAATGAAAAAGCGCAGGAGTGACGAGAAAAGAGAAAAAGAATAAATAAGAAGGCAAAACTGAAAGAGAAAAAAAGAATGAAAAAGAGAGCAAGAGTGAAAAAAGAAAAAGACTTATAAAGAGAACAAGAGTGGAAAGAAAAGAGAAAAAGAATAAAAAGAGTGCAAGAGTGAAAAAGGAAAAAGAATGAAAGAGAGAGCGAGAGTGAAAAGAAAAGAGAAAGAAAAAAAAGAGCAAGAGTGAAAAAAGAAAAAGAATGAAAAAGAGAGCAAGAGTGAAAAGAAAAAAGAAAGAGAATAAAAAGAGAGCAAGAGTGAAAAAAGAAAAAGAATGAAAAAGAGAGCAAGAGTGAAAAAAAATAATTATAAAGAGAGCAAGAGTGGAAAGAAAAGAGAAAAAGAATAAAAAGAGAGCAAGAGTGAAAAAAGAAAAAGAATGAAATAGAGACCAAGAGTAAAAAGAAAAGAGAAAGAATTATAAAGAGAGCGAGAGTGAAAAGAAAAGAGAAAGAAAATAAAAAGAGCGCAAGAGTGAAAAAAGAAAAATAATGATAAAGAGAGCAAGAGTGAAAAAAGAAAAAGAATAAAAAAGAGACCAAGAGTAAAAAGAAAAGAGAAAGAATTATAAGGAGAGCAAGAGTGAAAAGAAAAGACAAAGAGAATAAAAAGAGAGCAAGAGTGGAAAAAAGAAAAAGAATGAAAAAGAGAGCAAGAGTGAAAAGAAAAGAGAAAGAGAATAAAAAGGGACCAAGAGTGAAAAAAAATGAAAAAAAAAGAGCTTGAGTGAAACGAATTAAAAGAGACCATGAGTGAAAAGAAAAGAGAAAAATGGATAAAGAAGAGAGCAAGAGTGAAAAGAAAGGAAAAAATAATGAAAGGACAAAGAAAGAAAAGCAAAGAGAACAAGTATGAAAGAATAAAAGCAACAAAAAGGAGGAAAATGAATGAGAAAATAATGAAAAGAAAATCATAAATGGGAAGAAAAGGGAGATAGAAAGAGAATAAGAACGAAAAGAAAAGAAAACAATGAAAACGAGAAGGAAGTGAAAAATAAGAGGAGAATGGGAAGGAAATAGAATAAAAAGTGGGTGGAATAAAGTATGAGAATAAAGAGAATTAAATGACAAGAATGCAGGAAGGAGACGAGGAAAAGTATTAAAAAAAAAAGATGACTTCCAGAACGAAAGGAGGAGAAAAAGAAACTCTCGAGTCCAGAGTTGGACAACTCATACTTTCATGTGACCCATTTTCTTCTCGGCGATAAGTGAGGCTTCTTACACACCATATATAATAGTCACGGGATAAAACCGAGTTGCATGCGGGGAAGAGCCCCTCGGCTTGTAGTGGGCGGCGTCACGCGAGCCTCCGAGGCGTTTCGCTCAATGACACTGCCGTGATATTAAATTTGCTCTGTATATAGAACCTAGGATCTTCTACCTGTGTGTTATTACCTGCCAACGAGGTCAAAGTTATAAGAAAAAGCCAATAGCACCAAACAATTCAGAATTTGTTTAATATGAGCCCCATTCGCCCCTTTGTCCACATCCGATAGTGACCTTTCACCTTCGACTCATGACCGCAAGTCTGGCTCCTCTTACAAAGATAATGGACAGGTATACTTATTTATACAGGGTGTAAGAACATTTGTGTCAACATATTTTGGAGACATATTCCTTAACAAAACATTGAAAAACTTTCGTTCGAACATGATACTAAAACTCGTGACTGCAGGCCTGGCTCCTCTTACAAAGATAATGGACAGGTATACTTATTTATACCGGGTGTAAGAAAATTTGTGTCAACATATTTTGGAGACATATTCCTTAACAAAACATTGAAAAACTTTCGTTCGAACATGATACTAAAACTCGTGACTGCAGGTCTGGCTCCTCTTACAAAGATAATGGACAGGTATACTTATTTATACCGGGTGTAAGAACATTTGTGTCAACATATTTTGGAGACATATTCC
This sequence comes from Periplaneta americana, assembly GCF_040183065.1. Classification (NCBI taxonomy): domain Eukaryota; kingdom Metazoa; phylum Arthropoda; class Insecta; order Blattodea; family Blattidae; genus Periplaneta; species Periplaneta americana. Next base: position 33,976,166 of record NC_091123.1, on the reverse strand, counting down.
TTAACAAAACATTGAAAAACTTTCGTTCGAACATGATACTAAAACTCGTGACTGCAGGTCTGGCTCCTCTTACAAAGATAATGGACAGGTACACTTATTTATACCGGGTGTAAGAACATTTGTGTCAACATATTTTGGAGACATTTTCCTTAACAAAACATTGAAAAACTTTCGTTCGAACATGATACTAAAACTCGTGACTGCAGGTCTGGCTCCTCTTACAAAGATAATGGACAGGTATACTTATTTATACCGGGTGTAAGAACATTTGTGTCAACATATTTTGGAGACATATTCCTTAACAAAACATTGAAAAACTTTCGTTCGAACATGATACTAAAACTCGTGACTGCAGGTCTGGCTCCTCTTACAAAGATAATGGACAGGTATAGTTATTTATACCGGGTGTAAGAACATTTGTGTCAACATATTTTGGAGACATATTCCTTAACAAAACATTGAAAAACTTTCGTTCGAACATGATACTAAAACTCGTGACTGCAGGTCTGGCTCCTCTTACAAAGATAATGGACATGTATACTTATTTATACCGGGTGTAAGAACATTTGTGTCAACATATTTTGGAGATATATTCCTTAACAAAACATTGAAAAACTTTCATTCGAACATCGTACTGAAACTGCTTAATTTCAGAGTTGGTAAGGAGATTGTCCTTATATTCACTCAACTTATATAGTTAACTCTAATTGCTTTCATGTTGCAACTTCTTCGTTAGAACAGACAATGAGATGTGTTTTTTTTTTCCTTTCCAGTTTTCTTACATATGACAAGAACCATATATCGAAGGCTCCAGGGACGAATGCTAGTCCCGAAAGTTAGGCTTGCTCTTTTATTCATAGAGGAAGATGGGAGGATATAATAATTCATAATTAATAAAAATAATCAGACTCACATAAATAGTTTATTTTATAATTATGAAATCATTATGAGCAAAGCTCGGAACTTGGGGACTTGTGTCTTTGAACGTGGCTAAGCGACAGGACTTCAATGTCAACAAACTCCCTCTTCCAGCACAGAGGTACTGTCAGGTCTGTTATAAAAGTGGTTCCTGGCTGGAACAACATAATGATAATATTATGATAGGTTGAAACACCTAATTTTATAGCATATATATAAATAAACATGCAAAATACATCAAATTTACAGTTCTGCTCTGTACATTTCATTACAGTGTATGACTACATGCATTCGAAGTTTTTCGAACCCATAAATTCTTCGTCTGTTAGTTAAACATGATTTGAAACGAAGGAAACTTATTTCCACGTCACATGAAGTGACGGGAGCAAACTTAATTTTTTTTATTTTATTTATTTTAACTAGCTACCTAGTGAGTACAAATTGCACTTATAAAATAAAAATGTTTCTAGCCACTACCGTAAGAGCCAGGCTCGTGTACGGTGTTGTCTTAGTGAATAATATAACATAAAATTTACAAGGACAGTTTACTAAATACAGTACGTAACTTAATTTAAACCAATAAATACAACACAAGGAAGTCGATAGAAATAAAAGGTAAAAAAAGTGCATTTGTTACTATTATATATCATGGATAATTTTACAAATTTCTTTTTTAAAAGTTTCAATTTAAAAAAATTTCAAATTTGGAAAATGGTTTGAAATTTTATTATAAAGTCTTGGGCCTAAATAAAATACTGAATATTTTCACTGTCACTGTTTCCAGTTCGATTTTCAGCAGATCTCGTATCTGAGAAAGAGAAGTGTATCCTTAATTTTTCTCGCAAATAGTTTTCAATTAGTGTATCACTACTAGGGAAGGTCCCTCTACGACTTGATCCATGGCTATGGACAAATTTTCCATCAATTTAAAGGACTGCAATGTGCTTTCAATGAATGCCCGTTTCCAGCTCTAGTTTATGTGTGGCACGTACAAAAAATAAACTCTGCATTAGAAGAAAATAATGTATCTCCTCAGAATTCCTCCACGAAATTCTGTACCTAAAATTTAAGAAATGTATTTTCAAACTTCCATAACACCCATTCGAATAACACGTATTTTCTCATTCCTCAGACAGACCATTTACCTGTAATTCTCTTAATGTCATTGGCTTCGACATGACACAGTTTCTTCGTTCGTCCTCTTGCGATTCGATGTGACCACTTTCTTAGTACACACGACTGTCCCTGAGCACTTGCAGCGTGAGATTTGTGTACGCTGTACCTGTAACCTTACTCAAGCGCACGACACACAAGTCCCAAGTTCCGAGCTTTGATTATGAGTCATGGATCATATTCGCTTATGAGATGTAGACGTTCGATATAATATAATAAACATGGCCAACAAAATAGTTTATTTAGTTTTTTCGACCCTGCCAACCAATGCACATTGTTGTATTGAGCTGCACTGAACGAGCGCACATATTCTCTATAATGTCTGTCTTCTCTTGAATAGTCCTTCGGGAAAATGGATTTAATAATAAGGTTGCAATGACACACAATTCCGAACTCATAGCAATACTTCAAATTAATGTTTAAGAATTAATAATACATGCAGGAGCTAACACATGCATTCCGCTCATACAATTACATTGCACTCGCAAATCATAGCACATTCCCGCTGTCAATACTGCTCTGTGTAACGTTAAATAGTCGTTGGTGTAGCTCTAGGACCAGAGCTTCAAACAACACATAACAGAAGCTTGTGCGCCTAGGACGGACGAAGGTGGAAGGCACTTGCGCGCGCATCATATTCTCGCTCTTTCTACGTCTTTCCTGTAGCTCCGAGAAACGAGCAAGCGTTGCGATACTTGCGGTGTGCAACCTGCGGATGGTATTACGCCTATACAGTATTCCAAAAATCAAAATGAATTTTGATGTACGTAACACCATTTTGAGAAATACACATTCTACGAAAATATTGGGCTTGCGCAGCAAGCATAGCACGCCCTGAGAAATCGCCCCTGGAAGGCTCCATTTAATATTATCTGTCGAATGTGGTACCTGTATAGTGGCGTTCCAGCTCACTTTAGCCTAAAATTTCGCCGTCATTTGAATCGCCGTTTTCCTCAAAGATGGATTGGTCGAAAGGGATCCGCTGAATGGTCTGCCCGACAGGAGTTGCATAAACTATGGACTTCATGTCCCCTGAGATAAAAATCTATCAGATTTAAATTTTGTACATATTCAGTCAATTTATGCGGAGATTATATGCATGAAATATGCATATGTTGTAACTTTAAAACAATCTAATAATTCTTCATTTAAAACCCAACTGTTATGGAATCAAGGAAAGTAGCTCAGTGGTAAGACTCTCATTCGGGAAGTCCCGGACTGAAATCCTGTGATCGGCAAATTCCGGATTGGTTCCTACTTCCACTACATAGAAACAGATCGTGGGTTTACAAGGAAAACACATTAATTCAAAAATATTACTTCTAAGAATAAGGCGTTTTTAAGTTCTTGACAAAACTAAATCCTCAAAATATTATTCTTAGTAGGCCTAAGTTGTTTCTCTTTATGTGTATTTGATTTTCCAATTCTAAGTTTATAAGCATACATTATACAGGGAGATCATTTTATTTTTACTTCAATTTTTATTGTACCTGAGTTTTTGAATGTACTTCACTCCCACCCCTTCTACTAATGAAGTTCCAACTGTCCTCCACACAGAATCAAGACCGTATACAGTAAACAGCACTGAGTTAGTGAGTATAGTACGTTCCAGAAATATGTTCGCGTTTTCCAGTGACGAAAGAGCTTTCAATATTGAATCATATTTTCGCACAGAAACTGTCCGTTTGCCTACGTCGCATCCCGATTTCTCCCACCTGCTTCTGCTTGCCCCTCTGTAAAAGCTGGGCTGTCTTAGCTCTTTTCTGGAAACATTAATTTGTTAGGAATTGGACGTTTACGTAATATTATACAACTGTTTAAAATAACTTAAATAAAAGGGCCTCGTTAAGTAATTAACTGTCACGTGATTTCCCCCCTTTCTACGATCCTGCGGCATAACCACTTGGACGGACAGTAGATATGATGTCTGAGTAATTTTATCTGTGCAGGTCGGGCAGATGTGAAAATTGAATTTACAGTACGTAAGGTACTCTTTTATAGAGTAGGTACAGAATTATTTCAACATGAGTTACTAGTACGAAGGACGAAACTGGCAATTGGAATTAGATGCAATAGTCTATAGTGGGATAATATGCACAAAAGAACTAAAGTCTGTATCGAAATGAACAGCCACCATTTTTAAAAAATGTGTTTAAATATTCATATTATGATTTTTTTTCAATTTAACTTATTTCTCTATATTGTACGCTAATGTGCTGTAGACAATATAATATACAGTACATAATGAATACGTTCGCATAAATAACTCAGTTCGTGAGTAAAAACACTTATTCTTAATACAGTACTGTATTTTGATTAAACAAAAACCTAATGAAAATTATCGAACTCAAAATCGCGATATTTCCTAGTTTACGTAAATGGATGAACTACTTTTCTTCCCTCTTATACCTAGTAAAGTGATTTGTTTGTATTTTACGCCAGTATCATCGAACTACAGTCGTGGAAAGGGCATACCAAACTGTGTTTCCGATTCTCTAAAGGTATAGCCAGGTTAATATTAAAAATGTTAGTAAAAATAAAATGATGTCCCTGTACATATTATATACGCCTTTTTCTCTGAAGTAATATTTTTTCCTTAATATTTTTTGCTTGTAAACCGATGAGATATAGATACTGTTCTGCAAGAGCTCACGGCACAACATGTCTGCCACTACATAGATGGCAACACATGGCTGCAGACTGGCCAGTGGATGGCGCAAAGTGGAAATTCAGTGTAGGCTTACTATTCTCGACACACAGTCACGGTATGAACTCGCAGTTATTTTTAAGTCCCGATGATCTCTATTACTGCAAGGTCTGCTTACCACTCACTATCTCTCCGGATTTGTGCGAGGCGGGCCTCACACATTACAACTCGCATGCGTCGGTTCAGAAAAACCGAGACTCTAGATAGTGATCTGATGATAATTATGTTTCAGTTATGGCGAAGATTATTGCAAAAGAATATCTCGAAGCATACCCTCCTTTATGCTTTTACGCAGAAAAATTCAACTATTTCTTTCCAAATCGCTCTGTGTTTAATACCAGAACTACTGAGATTATTATGATAATGAAAATATAATTAAATTGAAATTCTATATAAGATTGAAACTCTGTTTTAAAAAATTTGCTTAACCTTCTTGTTTATCAAAAACGTTACAGAATCTGACAAAGGATGAAAGCAGGCCTCTCTTGGATAACAAACCATTAGCTGCTTGCCCTACTTCCAGGAGTTTCTTTTCGACTGAGTGATCTCATGCACTGGGACTAAGTGGAGTTTTCATGGCATGACATTACAGCGACCTTGGTTCTCCGACACCACAGACAAACGATAACGCAAAATTGTAGAGTACGAAACGCATTTGAAACACGCAACTGCATGTCGCATGTGGAGCCGTATCCGCTAATGTCAACCTCTCGTCCACATCGACGGTTTTTGCTACTAAGTCATCCTTTCATGACTATCATCATTATCTCCGTCGAAATGGTTAATATTTCCATTGTCATCATGAATGAAGTCGTTACCGTCGGCATTATCATTCTAGTTTTAATCACGGTCGCTGTTATCGTGGGCATCATTATTACTAAACAGCGGATTTTCAAGTGACAAGACGTCACGTCCCTTGGCGTAGGAGGGAGCGTAGCAATGAGTTCAATGACCTCTCTGCAACTGACTTACACCTATCGGGAATCGGGACACAAAATCCGCTGACTGATTATTACTGTAATCACCATCGTCGTCATTTTCGTCGCTCTTATACGCACCATCGTCGCTGTCGTCGCCGTTATGGGTATCGTATCATATCATTGCACTTTTCGGTACCACGTCATCATCGTCCCATTATCGGTGCAATTAACATCGTCTTCGTTATCGGTATGTCGACACCGACGTCGCCGTTATCGATACATTGTCATCGTCATCGCCTTTGTTCGTTGTCATCATCGTCGTCGTTATCGGTGCCGCTGCCATCATGGTCGCTGTACATAATCATCGTCGCCGAAGTTACCGGTACGTTAACACGTCCTCCCGTTATCGGTACGTAGTCATCCTCGTCCTTATCGGTACCGTCGTCATCGTCCTCGTCCTTATCGGTACCGTCATCGTCCTCGTCGTTATCGGTACCGTCATCGTCCTCGTCGTTATCGGTACCGTCATCGTCCTCGTCGTTATCGGTACCGTCATCGTCCTCGTCGTTATCGGTACCTTTGTCATCGTCCTCGTCGTTATCGGTACCTTTGTCATCGTCCTCGTCGTTATCGGTACCGTCGTCATCGTCCTCGTCGTTATCGGTACCGTCGTCATCCTCCTCGTCGTTATACCGTCGTCACCGTCCTCATCCTAATCGATACCAATGTCATCTCGTCACCGTTATCGGTACTGTCGTCATCGTCTTCATTCTTATCGATACCATCGTCATCGTTCTCGCTGTTATCAGTACCATCGTTATCGCCCTCGTCGTTATCAGTACCGTCGTCATCGTCCTCGCCGTTATCGGTACCGTCGTCATCGTTCTCATCCTAATCGATACCAATGTCATCTCGTCACCGTTATCGGTACTGTCGTCATCGTCTTCATTCTTATCGATACCATCGTCATCGTTCTTGCTGTTATCAGTACCATCGTTATCGCCCTCGTCGTTATCAGTACCGTCGTCATCGTTCCCGCCGTTATCGGTAGTATCGGTAGACTACCGTTGTCATAGTCTTCGCCGTTATCGGTACCGTCGTCATCGTCGCCGCCGTTATCAGTACCGTCATCGTTCCCAACGTTATCGATAGTATCGGTACTGTTGTCATCGTCTCCGCTGTTATCGATCCCGCCGTTATCGCTAGTATTGGTACCGTTATCATCGTCCTCGCCGTTGTCGGTACCGTCGTCATCTTTCTCATCCTAATCGATACTAATGTCATCTCGTCGCTGTTATCGGTACTGTCGTCATCGTCTTCATTCTTATCGACACCATCGTCATCGTTCCGCTGTTATCAGTACCGTCGTCATCGTTCCCGCCGTTATCGGTAGTATCGGTACCGTTGTCATAGTCCTAGCCGTTATCGGTACCGTCGTCATCGTCGCTGCCGTTATCAGTACCGTCATCATTCCTGCCGTTATCGCTAGTACCAGTACCGTTGTCATCGTCCTTGCCGTTATCGGTACCGTCGTCATCGTCCCTGCCGTTATCGGTACCGTCGTCATCGTCATCGCCTTTATTGGTACATAATCATCAGTACCGTTGTCATTGTCGTTTGAAGCAGTTGGTCTTAGGCATGGAAAGTCGCCGATGATCGATTTAACGAAATTCTTGGTTTAATGAAGTGCAAATTAAGTCGCTACTAATTTTCCATAAGAAATTGCGCTGCAAATTGCGTACGTTTTCGCTGAGAACAAAAAGTTTTTTTTTCAGTTGGTTATTTAACGACGCTGTATCAAGAGTATGTTAGTGTAACTATTGAACCAAGTATGGACGCAACTTGAAAGTTCTGAACTATAAAGAAATCTGCAATCAGAATTTAATTATCTGAATATAAAGTATGAATATATTACGTGGTCAGTATGCTTTTCTTTGTAGGCAGGGTCGTCGACCCCCTGTGTTATAGGTTTCGTGTTTGCAGGCACTAAAGTTTTACACGGCGCTAGAGGGCCGAGGTTTGTTCTCTATTTCAGTTGCCAGAGATAAGCTACACCACAATTCGATGAACTTCCAAGTCAAGAAAGATTTGAGAGAAAACGTCTTACCAATTATCCAATTTAATTCTATCAACTCAACAACGAGAATTCAACGAAATATTGCATTTGGAAGTTGCTTCAGCTCTTACCATATTGTGATGATCAAAATTTATCACGGCATCTATTAGATTACCTTGTACACTGTACTATAAGTTCCGTTATTGTAGTTTAATGCATTATTAATCACTAACTATAATAGCAGTGAATTCTAAACAGGAAAGCAATAATATTAATGATAGTATTAATACGTAGTAATAATGCTAATATTGGCAGTAGTAATAGTAAATGGATGAAGAAATTTAAAGATAGTTCCAGTCCCCATCATACTCAACACCAAAAGAAATATATAATTTGGATTTAATAATAATAATAATAATAATAATAATAATAATAATAATAATAATAATAATAATAATAATCCGTGGCGCTACAGCCCACGAGGGGCCAAGACCGACCAGCCGGCTGCTGGCCTCACGGCCACATGCCGAAGCAGAGGTAGACGATCATCTGAGCAGAATGGAGTTATCGTGTCGTTAGCACGATGAGTCCCCCAGCCGTTATAGCTGGTTTGCGTAACCGGATTTCGCTACCTATCGTAGTTCCCCAAGTGCATCACGATGCTGGGTGGCCACCGGTCCCATACACTGGCCGAAATTTCATGAGAAAATTTCTTCTCCCATGAGGACTCGAACCAACGTGCATTCCGTAACGCGAGTCCTAGACTTGGGTTTCTTATTGCGTACACCATTTCATGGGTTTAGCTAAGAAGTACAGTTACGTTTCCGCATAATAAGTATGCTAAGGTGATTCGCTACTGAAAATAGTCGAATTTTGACAAATTTTAGTATATATATTTTTTTTTTCACGCTAAAAATGTAGGGTGACACGAAAATTTTATCTCAATATCTTAATTATAAATATATTTTCACATAATTGGTAGAAGTTGTATTAATATACGAGTTATGTGTAATCAAAATTTTAAATTTAATTGTCCCAAAAAAAATTTCTACGTTTTCAACGACAAGTATTCATTTTATTTCTCTGTGGTTAAAGCTAGAGTGATGAAATCTAGAATCTACCAAATCTTCAAGTGAACAAAAATATTGAACTAATAAGTTTGTGGACAGTATGAAGTGGACATAATCGTAGTGGACATCAATAATTCCCACATATATGGCTTTCATAGACTTTGAGAAAGCATTTGATATGATTAGCAGAACAAAATTGTGGATGATATTAAAAAAGAAAGGAATTCCTGAGCATCTAATAAGGGTGATACAAAGTATGTACAAAAATACAAAAATCAAGATGAATATCAACAAGATTACCACCAACTTGCGAGAAGTTAACCAAGGGGTCAGACAAGGGTGTCCCTTATCACCTACTCTTTTTAATTTGTACCTAGACGAAGCCGTAAGAGAATGGCAGAACAATTTAAAAACACATTATTTTATAGATAATATCATTTTAGATTACTTACTTTTCGCAGACGACCAGTTGGTGTTGGCTGATTCTGAAGACAACCTACAGAGAGCAGTCCATCTGTTGAGAATTGTTGCTAATAACTACAATCTAAAAATATCACACAGGAAAACTAAAGTATTTGGCTTCTGCGGAAATAATACAATAAGAACTAAAATTGTAATAGAGGATAAGATGATTGAACAAGTAAATTCTTTTACTTACCTTGGATGCGATCTCTCTTACATATCCTCCACAGACGTAGAAAACAAGTTAAATAAATTTTTAAGACTTATTGGTACAATTAAACGTACACTCATAAATAAAGTCGACAGAAAAACTGTACTCAAATTTTACAAGACACTGGCAATTCCGACATTGTTATATGGTTCAGAAACGTGGATTCTGACTAGAGCCCAACAGAGAAGAATTGAGGCCGCTGAGATGAGACTCTTAAGGCCACTAGCAGGATTTAGACTACAGGACCATAAGAGAAACGAAGATATACGTCGAGAACTGAATATCGAGAGTGTAATAACTATAATTGAAAAATATAGAAATAATTGGTACGACCATATAACAAGAATGCCCAACGACAGGATACCTTTCAGAACATGGTGTTATAGACCTACACGAAAATGACGAGTGGGAAGACCAAAGAGACGTTGGAGAGACCAGTTTGATGGATAAAATTCTGGAGGCGGAACAGGCCATCGGCCTAAACCTTGAAGTTATTGATGATGATGATGATGATGATGATGATGATGATGACATCAATAATTGTGGACTGAAAGTCATAGTGGACATAAATATTACGTGGATGATAGAGAATAGTGGACGAAATGTCAATGTCTGGGCACCGCTATTGTCACCAAATTGAACTACTGAAAGAAAGACTGCCATCGAACATAAGGGACTTCAAACCTAAAAATGATGTGATTTATTTGTTGTTTAGTCAACTGTCCGAAGACAGGTCTAAACCCCACAAGTGACACCAAATGGCACCACTTATGAGGCAACTAGACCAGAAGTTGTTACTTAATTTGCTGTTATACAGTATAAATGTTACGTGGGGTGAAAGTATTTCTGAATCAACATGCTAGCTCTGCATAATAACGCAGTAGTCTATGCTATATTCATATTATACCCTTTTTACTCCTCATCCGTGTTTACCAGCATTCTTTCCAATGGATACGGGGAATTTTGACATCATCAGAGCTTTCTGTCACGCTGACCTCTAGGGATTAAGGTTAAGATTGAAGTTAAGATTAATACATCGACGCCCCCGAGACAGAACCCACACGGCAACGATCTCGATAAGTGATAATATAACCTGACGTACACACAGTTCTACGAAAGCCTTAACAAGTGTGACAATCGATTACTTTACAGGCCTTAAAGTCAAGTTCAATTAAGTCAGCGAATCATTCTTGAAGAAATAATCTTTAATAATGACTATTGCAGCACAGTCAATAGGCCTACTTATTTTATTTTATTTAAATTTCTTATACGAGGCCAAAATATAACTTTGGTTTTATATAGTATTAATAAAGTAGCCACTCATCTCTATCGGCTAACAGATTTTCGCTACATGCGGAATTCAGTCTCGAGGAGGTGTTGTGAGAATAAGTTTTACATGTCGCACTATAGGCTATTCGTTCTTATTTAACGGGAGCTGAACGTAAACGCGAGGAAAATTATAGCTTTAATAATATTTTTGCCGAACCACTAGTGTGCGGTAAGTAAAAACAAATTGAGCCTTTATTTAGAAAAATACACCTTTTCATATCTTCTTTTTTATTTTTCCGGTATTAACTTAGCGCAACCGATCCTCTATGCTTCTTCAATCTCTTCAGCCACTTAATCCTCAACTAATTCTTCTACCATAATCATTAAATGATTACAAAACTTCTAATTAAACTCATATTATATTGGTCAGATTAATACAAATTTAATTACTAAAAACAACAATGACTGTTTACACTGAAACAAAATAACCTACATATTGTTTTGGCAACGACGTTCAAAGTTTTCTTATCGGGGAAATTTTTACTTGTCAAACAAATTTATGCAATATTCAAAATTAAAAATAAATTTATTTAAATGACGATCGTCCTAAACATAATATTCTCAGAGACAAATTATACAAGGAACTTGATTATCACAGGTAGTGCTTCATAAGACAGTCTTTAGAATATGCTATTATAACAGAGTTTCTGTGATAAGTTTTGTTGAAGAAAATATTAATTTCATTATCAAAAATAATTTAAAATAATTTAATTATAATTCACAATTTCTGCAAAATACTCGAAATCCTTACATAATTATCATAATAATGGTCTACTTTTGAGTTTTGAAAGTCTACACAAAATTTCAGCTTTGTAACTTAATTTTTTTTTTCGATATCTGTGTGCTACATGCAAATTTAAGAATATTTTTGACATTGCATATACTGTAATAGCAAATAAAGGAAAAATTATGTATCTGTAAGTTATGTATCGCATGTTAAAATATTCCTAAATGAATTTGTGCATCCAATACCTACCCACTTCACTTACGTGATTCGGGTTTTGCATATTGAGGATAGATGACAGGACCCTTTTTCAAGTTGCACACACTTCGGCGGGCCACGCTGTGCATGATATGTATCTGTGTGAAGAGTTATGTCATGTACTGGGGTGAGTGTATGTGTAAGAGTTGTGCAAATGTAGTGCAGGTTGAGGATGAGGTAAGGATGATGATGATGATGATGATGATGATGATGAGGAAGAGAGAAGGGGAAAACCGGTGTCAGCACGTAGCCTACTTCTGTCGAAAAACGGCAAGGGACCGCCAAGCTTAACGTCTCCATCCGACGAACAAATCACTATCAACTGTGACATATGCCTTCTCTTCATATGCACTGCGAAGAGATTTGAGATTTAACCCAGGCATATTGGTGCACAATCTAGTGATTAGAAGTTTGTACATCGTCACTTCTCCTAGTCCCGAGGTAGGAATTTTACACGAAAATCTCTGACGTCGCCGGATCGGATAGTCTGAAAGCAGACGCGCTACCATAGAGTAAACTCGGAGGTAATATTCTTAAATGATGCATTATAACGATGTAAAAATTATATCAACTTATGATTGGAACTCATCGTGCATATTCAGTTATGGAATTACATACGGTTTCCGTCTTCAGAACAATACAAGGTGGTTAAGAAATAAAGTCTAATATTTTGAAAGGACGTAGTATTCGTCAAAATGATAAAAGGCCATCAGACATGGGTTCAAAATTATTAATATATTTGAAAAAGAAGTACTGTTAAGTTAGTATTGTAACAACAGTGTATCTTCTCATCTGATGTCTTTGTTTGTTCCTTATTGCAATGCAGTAAACAAAAGAGAAAACAGATAGATAATATGACACACCCAAAAAGGAAACAGTACTTGTAGCGTGAAAGATATTAATTTTGGGACCCATTTGTATTAGACATTTTTTTATGAATAGTATTTTCTCTCAAGATATCATACCTTTTCTTCTTTAGTAAGTTATTTTACGACGCTTTATCAACATCTCAGGTTATTTAGCGTCTGAATGAGATGAAGGTGATAATGCCGGTGAAATGAGTCCGGGGTCCAGCACCGATAATTACCCAGCATTTACTCATATTGGGTTGAGGGAAAACCCCGAAAAAAAACCTCAACCAGGTAACTTGTCCCGACCGGGAATCGAACCCGGGCCACCTAGTTTCACGACCAGACGCGCTAGCCGTTACTCCACAGGTGTGGAACCTTTCCTTCTTAACACTCTGTATATTAAAGGAGCTACGGTTAAACTTAATGGAGTATGAAGTGTAGAGATCTGTATTAAATTATGACTTGTAATTTATGATAAGATTACCAGAGTTTTTCACAATTGCCGGGGACAGATATCGACACACGAAGAAATTACTTTTAACATTTCTGATAGTTTGCCCTTCACATATATTGTTTTTACACATTTTAAATAATTAAAATACGGTACATTTCCTCAGATAAGATGACCTTCAGATAATACGACCTTCAGATAAGACGAGGTATAAATTTCGAGCACAAAATTATGGTTTTAGCTTACATCTGTCCTTTAAGGCGATCTCCCCAAACTATTAACCGTCAAGGGAAAGAGTGAAAGTGGAAACAGAAATAAAATCCTTCAAAAAGTACGGAATTTCTATGGATTGCAAAGAGGACGATTTGTTACGGAATATTGATGACGAAGTAGGAAAATAATCGCCACAATCAGAGTGGGACCCATATGACGATGCTGTAAACAGTGAAAGTCAGGACATACTTGACGAATTCTTTGCTTAGGACGACGGATGTGATTTGTTGTATTTTATAATAGTTCAGTGCAGAATTTTAAGGTCCCTTTTTTGTATCTGTCATATAAGACGATCCCCGGTTTGGTGGGTAGTTTTATGATCCAACTATCGTCTTATCTGAGGATACATACGGTACTCATTATATTTACCAACTACTGTACTTAAAATACCGATATTTCACAGAAGCGTGACTTTTTAACAATCATTCTCTGGATCTCAAAAAATTCCTGACAGGTCATGTTACAGTTAGTTGTAAGATAGGAAGCATGGCTCGAACAGTTTCTAAACTCATTCTGGATTTTTGGAATTTCCACATCATGTACAGAGGGTCGTACTGAAAGTCATGAGCAACTTACTTACTTACTTATTGGCTTTTAAGGAACCCGGAGGTTCACTGCCGCCCTCACATTGCCACCCATTGATCCCTATCCTGAGCAAGATTAATCCAGTCTCTACCATCATATCCCACCTCCCTCAAATCCATTTTAATATTATCTTCCCATCTACGTCTCGGCCTCCCCAAAGGTCTTTTTCCCGCCGGCCTCCCAACTAACACTCTATATGCATTTCTGGATTCGCCCATACGTGCTACATGCCCTGCCCATCTCAAGCGTCTGGATTTAATGTTCCTAATTATGTCAGGTGAAGAATACAATGCGTGCAGCTCTGCGTTGTGTAACTTTCTCCAATCTCCTGTAACTTCATCTCTCTTAGCCCCAAATATTTTCCTACGAACCTTATTCTTAAACACCCTTAATCTCTGTTCCTCTCTCAAAGTGAGCGTCCAAGCTTCACAACCATATAGAACAACCGGTAATATAACTGTTTTATAAATTCTAACTTTCAGATTTTTTGACAGCAGACTAGATGACAAAAGCTTCTCAACCGAATAGTCATGAGCAACATATTGCAACATATTGCAATTGAATTATAGCAATAAATCATGAGCAACATATTGCTATAATTCAATTGCATGAATGTAACAAAAACGATTATATGATCATAATCTACGGACTTTACAATATGTATTGACATACTGTGACGTCATTAACTTCTATCATGTGACAACAGGTAATGTTTGCAAAATGGTCGACAACGATGGTTCGTTTCGGCAGCGTGCTGTCATTAAATTCCTTGTTAAAGAAGAAAAATCTGCTGCTGAAATTCACCTCAGACTTCAGCGTGCATACGGAGATGTGTGCATGGGCGCCAGCAGTGTTAGGAGATGGGTGAATCATTTCGAAGATGGGAACACGAGCATCCAAGATGAGCCTCGTAGCGGTCGCCCTCGAACTGCCTCCACGGGACGCAACAAGGAAAGAGTTGATGAGTTTTGGGATGCAGTTTGGTTGAATTTCTTGAACCTGGACAGACCATAAATGCTGTCCGCTATATTCAGACAGTTTTGAACTCCGTCGTGCATTGCGCGAGAAGCACGATAACGCGTGGCCTCATACTGATCGTATCACCTTGGAGAAAATCAGAACATTTGGGTGGGAAACTCTTCCGCAATCTCCCTACAGTCCCGATTTGGCACACTCCGACTATCATCTTTTCGGTTCTGTAAAGGAGCAGCTGCGAGGCCAACGCTACGAGACGCTGGAGGACATCCGGAAAACAGTGCGTCGGTGCCTTCGGGAAGATGAAACGGTCTTCTACAGTAAGTTAATTTTCAAACTTACAGAACGGCGGGAAAAATGTGTGCAAATAAATGGAGACTATGTTAAAAAGTGACAGAAAAGTTATTTAAAGGGTTTAGTGTATGAAACGCCAATTGTGTCGTTGCTCAGATTCTTGTAGCTGCCGATCACTTACAATATCAACATGTAGTATTTCAACGTATGAGAGACGCGTTATCACGTCGTTCTACAGCATGTACTGAGGCAGGAGGCCGCACGTTTGAACAATCCTGTAAACAAAATGTCACCAAAACCATTTTAAATGGTTACCACACTCTCAATGTCTATCAGCAATGTCTGCGTTCTAAGGTGATGACTGACGTAACTATGGTTTTGCGACCTATGGTTATACAACAAAAAATCTTTGTTTTGGGCTCCTCTACCATCCCTAGAAGTTTGAGTATGGAATTTTGCAACACTCTGTATCATAATTATGTATGAGGTATGGTATAGTATACTAAACTCTCAGGAGGATAGGTATTTTATCTTGTGAACGAGTACCTCAGACACGGAGATATTCAACATTTTCAAAAAATTATAACAATTAACACTAAAAATCCAGGCATATCTGAGAACAAATTACACTGAACAACAAATTTTTACTTTTTGTCTTGCTCCGAGATAAAAATAGATGAATATTACTAATATGTGTCCCCTAAATCTGAATTTAAAATTCAAATTGCTCCATCACGTAGACTATCATTTTCCGGGGAAAGTGAATTAATTTTTTATGACAAAACTTATTTGTTTTTAATTTTTCACTGATACTGATAAAATTACAGCACACGAGGGACACAAAATTCCTCGTAATATTTGAAAAATGTGTACTGGATAGTACATAGTTGATGTTACATAGTTTAAAACACAATAAATATATTTCATGCATATGAGAAAATCTCGGAATTTGAACTTATATTCAAAATAATTTTATGGATGACTTCTGTTTATAACTAGACCCGGGACTGTATTCTACAAGGATCCCACTATAGTCTGCAAGCATGCTGGACGATGATCTTCCTTTATATCGTCTTTCCATTTCAGATATTTCTTGATGAAATCTTTTCCCATGCTCGTCGCTTACCGCTCCAAAGTTAGGAGGAAAGAAATCCAAATGAGAATGTAAAAAGTGTATTTTAAGAGGCATATTACACTCCATTTTGTCATATGCACTTAACATGGTTTCCACAACAAGTTCTATGTAGTTCTCTGCCCTAGAATTTCCAAGGAAATTTGAGCAAACGTCTTTCAAAGCGCGCCATGCCATTCTTTCTGTAACGGAAAGTTTTTCCCCAAACAAAGGGTCAGCCATAACTTTGTGAATTTGTGTACCGGTGAAAATGCCCTCTTTTAATTTTCCTTCACTCAAACTGGTAAACTTTTCCTTTAAATACTGAAAACCACATCCTTGTTTTTTCATTGCATACACCTCACTTTGAAATGTTATGAAATTTACTTAATGGAAGGGACCAATATCTGTTTATTTATTAGAAATACAAAATAATATGCCAACAACCATAAGAAACCGAAATAAGTCATAAACTCATAAAATGCATTAACATTTGTTTTGGTTCATACCCCAACCCGAGCCAGATATTTCCTGGGGGAGCACTTATCGATAAGTGAAATCATGGTATATCTTAAAAACCTTACGTGATACGAAGAAAAGAGATGCATTCTCGGATTCAGCGCACACCAAACCATAAGGGACACATTGTTTTAAGGGGAGAGGATGGTATTTTTGTAAACTTTTTTCCTATTTGATGTAAAATATTAATTTTTTGTATGTAGAGAGCTCATAGCTGTGGCAACTCAACCAAATAAAAATATTTTGAAAAAAAAATTATTTGGGGGCCCAAATTTGAAAAAAATATATATACCCAATGCAGGATTGTACTAAAACCGATATACCTGAACCGTTCTTAAAGATAGAATCAAACAGTTTTTGCAATGTATTTGCAAAAACATGTTCTACAAACTGTCTGTAACAGAATTTTGATATTAGTTCCTACGTTTGTAAAATAAACAATTAAAATTTAATAACAATGTTCTGATTTCCTTTCTTGCAAACAAACGGACGTATTTTTAAAATGAAATCAATTAACAAAATTCTGTTACAGAGAAACGTTTCCTAACAGCTTAAAGAATGTGTGTTCTAAATTTAATGCATGTATCTTTAATAGTTCAGAAATTATATCCACTTTTATCTGGCAATGTAGCAAAAAAAAAAAAAAAAAAAAAAAAAAAAAGAAGTTACTGGAAACCGATAAGAGCGGGCGTGTGATTTAAAAATCCATAGCGCAGGAAGTTTAAAAATGACGTCTCAACTTCCGATAAAAGCACAAATACCCATAAAATGTTATGCAATGCATTCCACACATATCAAAGGGCATTTTAAAGAAAAAAAAACTTTTTTTGAAAATTTAATTTACCGGAAACAACAATAAAAGTGGGCGAGTGATTTAAAAATCTATAACGCAGGAGGTTTAAAAAGGGCGACTCAACATCCGATAAGGGCACAAATAGTACCCACAAAATGTTATGCTATGCATTCCACACATATCACAGACTATTTTAAAGATTTTTTTTTCTCCCCCCACCAACAAATACCATCCTCTACTCTTAAGTAGGAGCAAAATTCTTGTTGTTCAGTATTATTAAATTCGGAGAAGAATTTTGTCTGGGGACAAAAGAAAAATTTGGGGATCGTCCTCGGAAAATGGGAATGTCTGGTAACTTTAATTTATGCGACTTGTAAGCACAGCTGGCTCCATAACCAGTTGCATGAAGTAGCCAGATATATTGTAATGAGTCCAACAGCGTAGATGACCCATCAAGTCTTACTATATTGCCCTTAATGTGCAGCTCCAAAGTTTCAGTAATTTTAAAAAATGCCCTGGCTTTTTATAACTACTTTTTACCTAGTCTTTATTCTCTCACATTTTAAAAGTAGTTTCCTTTCTCTCCTTCATGTCGACGAATCGACCTGGTTGGCCAGTTGGTATAGCGCTGGCCTTCTATGCCCAAGGTTGCGGGTTCGATCCCGGGCCAGGTCGATGGCATTTAAGTGTGCTTAAATGCGACAGGCTCATGTCAGTAGATTTACTGGCATGTAAAAGAACTCCTGCGGGACAAAAATTCCGGCACATCCGGCGACGCTGATATAACCTCTGCAGTTGCGAGCGTCGTTAAATAAAACATAACCTTCAACCTTCATGTCGACGACCTTGTCCGCCATGTCTCTGTCTCCCAGCAGGGACGTCACCCCGGCGTCTCGACGCTCTGACTCATAGGCCATTTTCCGTCAAACAATAGAAGCACGAAGTGCGATTCAACATGGATCGATGGGTCGGATTTATTTTAGTGCCTGAATCCGAGACGTTGTAAAAATGTCGTGTTGTGACGGTAGTCTGCACACAAGAATATACTAACCGCCATCTCATGCAAGCCCATTTCTGACTAAAGTAACTTATTTATTTTTATTTTATTTTTTTATTTATTCATTTGTTGTTGAACATAACAGGCAAAGCCCAATTACAATGCTCACGACTAACAAATTAATTTATAAAACATAAACAAGGAAAAGGAAACATACTCTTATTAAAAATTGAAACAAAATAGAAATAAGAGAAAGAAAAAAAGAGAAATTGAAATAAGGTGTGAAAGTAGCTTCAAATTAACTAACAACAATATTCTGTAAAATATGATAACAAATAATTCTGTATCTAGAGAAATTCATATTGAAAATATCAACATTAGGATGAGGATGTAATTTATTGTATAACTGTAACATTTGGAAAACTGGGGAATTTTTGTGGGATTCAGTATTTGTCCTTGACATGTAAAACAAATTTCGAAATTTCGTTTTAAGCTTAGGTGCATATGATGTTATATAATAAAATAAACCAACACAGTCCAACTTATTGTGAATAATTTTATAAAGAAAGTTTAAAGATTGACAATTTCGTCGAATTTGCAAACTAGTAAAATGGAAGTGTTGAAGCATTGTAGCATAACTCTCATAGGCAGGATAATCATTATAAAGTCTGCAATATAACCACTTTAGAAATTTATTTTGAAATTTTTCTAGTAACAGAATATAGGCCCTATTTGTTAGTAACTGGGTTCCAGATAACAGCAGCATACTCTAATTTAGATCGAACAATGGAATTATACAAAATTATTATAGTTTTGACTTTAAATTTACAAGAATTTCTCATAACAAAACCTAAACTTTTATAGGACAAATTTATAATATTATTAATATGACTATGAAATGTAAAATTACTGCTAAATAATATACCTAAATCGTTATGTTCATTTTCTGCTGGTAAAATTTTTGCCTCTATTTTATACGAAAATTTAATTGTATTTTTCAATCTAGAAAAGGTCATATGTATACACTTATTAATATTAAATAACAATTTATTATTAATACTCCAAATATGTAAGTTTGTAATATCTCTTTGAAGTAGCTTACAATCTGATATAGTTTTGATTTCTTTATAAAATTTAATATCATCCGCAAATAATAAAATTTTAGAATGTTGTACACAATTCACAATATCATTAACAATATCATTATGTAAACCAAACTAAGATTCTAGTAACAGAAGTATCAATTTGAGGACCACGACAAACTGAAATGAACCACAAGGTAAATACATTACACCCAATGTACAACCTTACCACTAAGCGGCACTATATGAGTATCCGCCCGCACAACGCTAACGGCTTCAGTCATGCGTGTCGAAAGGTAGTCGTAGAATAATCTCATGCACAGTTACTCCTCATGGCCACTGATTATCGTTACATTAAAATTTACATAATGAAGGATGGGTTGAGCGGAGAAAAATTCTCTCCGGCACCGGGACTCGAACCTGGGTTTTCAGCTCTACGTGCTGACGCTTTATCCACTAAGCCACGCCGGATTCCAGTTCCGATGCCGGATTGAATCCTCTCAGTTTAAGTTCCACCTCTCAGTTTTCCTTTGGTGGCCAATCCTCATGCACTGTCTCACAAATGTATGACAGTGGCACAATGTCCAACACACTATGTCCAGAGGTGCACTCGTTACGAGTGACTAAGTGGCCGGGATCCGACAGAATGAGCGCCGTCTTAATCACTAAGTGGTTATTTACGCATATCATATTATTATGATGTACCGCAGTACATATGATATTTCCATGCAGGAATTTTGAATTACCATATGACGAAGGATAGGTGGAGCGGAGAAAAATTGTCTCCGACACCGGGACTCGAACCTGGGTTTTCAGCTCTACGTGCTGACACTTTAACCACTAGCCACACTGGATTCCAGTTCCGATGCCGGATTGTATCCTCTCAGTTTAAGTTCCACCTCTTAGTTTCCCTTTAGTGCCAACCCTCATGCACTGTGTCACAGTGGCACAATCTCCAACATACTATATGCAGAGGTGCACTCATTACGGGTGACTAAGTGGCCGGGATCCGACGGAATGAGCGCCGTCTTAAATCACTAATTAAAATATATTTACAGTATATATATAGTAAGTCTAAGGTCCTGTCTAGGACTCGCGTTACGGAGTGCGCGCTGATTCGAGTCCTCATGGGGGGAAATTTTTCTCATGGAATTTCGGCCAGTGTATGGAACCGGTGCCCACCCAGCATCGTGATGCACTTGGGGAGCTGCGATAGGTAGCGAAATCCGGTTGTGAAAGCCAGCCACCTACAGTATAACGGCTGGGGGGATCATCGTGCTAACCACACGATATCTTCATTCTGGTTGGATGATCGTTCACCTCTGCTTCGGCATGTGGACATGAGATCAGCAGCCGGCTGATCGGTCTGAGCCCTTCATGGACTGTAGCGCCACGCATTATTATAATTATAATTATTATTATTATTATTATTATTATTATTATAAATTTGGTAATCTAAGCCTATGTGCTCTGGACCCCTATTATAGTCGCGACGCTGTTATTCCCGGCGTGACTCCTCTTTGCTTACGTCTTAGACAGTCAAGGCTCTATAAAGTCTAGGTATGTAGTATCGTTCGCCATTTTTGTTCTTTCGTTGCCGAGCTACCAGACGAGGGATCTATTTTCCACACCGTTAAACATTATCATGTCGTAGCTCTTATGATAATAAATCAAACGCACTGTAATTCAGCAAATAATTGAGCGGCAAAAAACGTCCTCGTGTGCTTTCTGCGAACGCCAACGAAAGAGCCAAAATGGCGGGCGATTATATATTAAGTATTTATCCAGCCTTAGGAAATGCTTAACATCTTCATCAGCGAATCACAAAACGCACACGTTTAAATGTAGCCGACCTGCACCGTGATTGGCTGCCGGAAATTAGAGCGCCGGGGGAAGATTGCCTGGCCGATGCTTGCTACATAATTACCATGTAATGTTATATTCGTTACTCCATGATACATTTGATGTAATGTTTAATGTCATGTTTTATTTAACGACGCTCGCAACTGCAGAGGTTATATCAGCGTCGCCGGATGTGCCGCAATTTTGTCCCGCAGGAGTTCTTTTACATACCAGTAAATCTACTGACATGAGCCTGTCGCATTTAAGCACACTTAAATGCCATCGACCTGTCCCGGGATCGAACCCGCAACCTTGGGCACAGAAGGCCAGCTATTTGATGTAAGTGACGTGTATGTTTTATTGTTATAAATGCCAAATAGCTTTTTTGGAACAAAAGTGAACATTTCCCTCAAATTTCGAAACACTCCAGGACATTTCGAAAATAATTCTTGTATAATTCCCAAACACCAAAACAATCATAATTCACATGTCTGCCACATGTGAGAACAATTGAGGCATTGACATGGGAAAGGTCGTAACTGCCAAAAATTCGAATTTTTAGGTTTTTCATTGAGAAGGTAGTAAATCGCCATGCCAATGGCACAGAGAAGGTAGTATGTCCGTATGTAATGAAACGAAGTTGGAAACGTAGTCACTAGATGTTGTAAGTTGTATGTGCACAGCTGTTGGCGCGGAGAAGGTAGTAACTCCTTTTACAACATCAGAGTGTGTCTAGACAAATATGGGCTGATAACTGTGCAGGGCAGAATAAGAATCGGATGATTCTAATGGTCCTGATTTACATTATTGCCAAGAAACATTTTGATTCAGTGGACTTGAAATTCCTGGTTTCATAACACTCCTACATGTCATGTGATAGGGAATTTGGCATCATAGAGAAAAGAAAAAAAGATGCAAGACCATGGTTCCAGAAGAGGTAAGGCCTAATAATGTAATAATGATGAAGGATGAGGATTTCTTCGACTTTTCTGCAGAATGTGACAAGTTTTTGAATACAACTCCTATCAAAATCAGCACCCTCAACTGGATTAGACTCTCAAGAGCTGATTTTCCTCTAATAAAAACAAGAGAGTCCTTTAATGACCTTGAAATGTGGACAGAGCACAGGATTTTTAAGAAAGGACAGTCATTAACGTCAATCACTAACTTGCAATGCTTGCAACGCCTTGAAAGAAGACCAGTCGTCCCTGATGTCAAAAAGAGAGACTTGTTATCTATGTGAGACTTCCTCGATGAAAAGTATCATGCATTTTACCGAAAAATTTGTGCATAATGTATAAATAACATTAATTCTCAGTTTGGCTAAGGAGTGATTTCAATGTTGTATTTTCATAAAATAGGATTTGACAGATAAATCTGTGCCAGACTTTTCAAATTTCATATGTAACACAAACATGAGTGTATGCCTTTCATTTAAAGCAATTTCTGTAATAATGTAAGTGAGAAAGTGTTCATAAATTTGTTTTTTGCTTCCCCTGAAAAATTTTGTTTTTGGCAGTTATTACCTTTCCCATGTCAGCGCCTCAATTATTAAACGAAAGAACAAGAAGTGTGTACAGCAGCAGCGGCACTTTGCAAAGGGGCGAGTCGGACGAGAAGGAGTCGCTGACGCATGGGGCACCCTGCTTCTTATCGGACTCAGTGGGGGTAGTGGCAGAGTTTGCATGTAAAACGCAAGGTAGCCGCCCTCCACCCCTCAGACCCCGGCGCCGCTCCTCCAGATCTGATCAAGCCCGAGGGCTCCCGCTTCTTGCTAGTCGTTTTTTGGGGTCAGGTCAGTTCACTACTCCACCATGAAGTCGAGTACGGTGTTCCCCTTGCTGGCGGTCTCCGCGTTCCTGCCAGCCTTCTACGCCGCAGACATGATGACGACGATGCAGACTACAAACGCGCCGAACAGTCAGAATATGACGATGGCATCAGGTAAGCGTTTGGGGGGAATTCTCAGTCTTCATTGAGAAATTTTTCTCCAACTTCTCCTATAATTTCTACACAAACGTCTACCAACTGCTAGTATATATCACCTATAATTGTTAACACACATTATATTTGGTTATTCTTCAATGGGGAAGACAATTAAATCCGTATTTTTGCCCCTAATTAATGCACAATTTTCTTCCTTTTTTTAGATAAATAGTATATAATACTGGGTGTTCAGTTCAAAATGTGTCATGGCTCGCTGTATGCCGTCATGTGGCTAGCCCATGAGCCTAGTGAATTCAATCTTCCTACACTTCCGCAGAGGTGTAACCTAAGAGGCAGAGAAGTTGCCTAGCAAGTACGGCGTTCATTCTGAAGAGTACGTACCGATACGTACGGTAACGCCGGTAGTGGCAGGAATGTGAACTGTTTGGAAATACGTACTGTCGGGATATGGGGAGAGGGTTAAGACGATTACTTACGTATTTGTTGACATTAACTTCGACGGTCAACATGGGCACGAAGCATTTGATTTGTGTTGTGGAATGTTACCGTACGCAACCGATGATAACAAATACCCTGCGTACGACTTGCCGGCGCAAAACACAGTTCGAAAGAGGTTATGGTAGCACACAGACCGTACAGACCGCCATCTGTTGCTACGACGTTCAAGTTATACCGTACACGTTCTCAAGTTCAGATTGAAGAACGCCTTAAATAATAGGCAACTTCTCTAACATATAAGCTGAAACTCGATTCAAATCGGTGACCCAACAACAGTGACGTCATGACACACTTTGAAATGAACACCCAGTATTTGTTACTCAGTCAATTGACAAATCAATGTAAAATAATGACTTATATTATATGGTCATTAAGTTTTATACACATAAATTGCAAATTGCAAACGTTTTCGCCCATTCAGGCATCTTCAGGCACAATTATACAAAATCTCAATATCAAACTGTATAGTCATTACATTGGTGGTAAATAACTATTTAAAATGGATGATGTACAACATCTCCATAATTAAAATGTAATGTTACAGGTCATAAAATTAAAATAATATTAAAATTAGAAACAACGTAGTGTTATGATTTAATGAATGTGAGTCACACAAATATCTACAAACGATATCTCAATTGTAAAATTAAACTTCATAATACGATAGCTAATATTTGGTTTAAAAAAAAATTAAATCATAACACTACGTTGTTTTTAATTTTAATATTATTTTAATTTTATGACCTGTAACATTACATTTTAACTATGGAGATGTTGTACATCATCAATTTTAAATAGTTATTTACCACCACTGTAATGACTATACAGTTTGATATTGAGATATTGTATAATTGTGCCTGAAGATGCCTGAATGGGCGAAATTTATGTGTATAAAACTTAATGACCATATAATATAAGTCATTATTTTACATTGATTTGTCATTTGATTGAGTAACAAATATTATATTGTATTTATCTATATTAATTGACAATCTGAATAATTTTCATGTTCTTTTTTTTTTTGTTTGTTTGTAGAAGTATTATTGCTGCAATAATTTAAATTCGAAATTTTGGACCCAAAATATATAATGCATTAATTAGAGCTTACCCTGAGCTAAGTACACTTAACACATAGATTTAAGAAACAAATCAGATTAATTATTGAATTGTTTAAGCTAATTGAGTTAAAAATTGATACTCTAATATTCATGTACTTTTGTATTTTCTATTTGTATATAGACCCTATTATTACATGCTGTATGTATTTTACCATTTATTAATGTTATTGTGCTCAATGAACTCTCTTAATTTAGTGATATATTTTGTATAACTGATCTGAACTGCGCCCGAGCACGAGCTTCTGCTCTTTCGGGCTGCAATGCCTAATGTAGCTCAAGTGTATAGTATTAAATAAATGAAATTAAATGAAAAAAAAAAATTGGGGCTCAAATTTTGAAGAAAAAAAAAGGAACAGTACTTAAACTAAAATGACTGTAACTCAGCAATTTTTACAGATAAATTAAAAATTTCTATAACATATTACTCCTAAAAGCGCGTTCTTTAAAATGACTTGAACACAATTTTGATATTTGTTTTAAAAATTTTATGACCAACAATTACACTTGAAAAATTAAATTTAGAAATATTTCTATACAAATATGGAGGCATATTTTTCAAATGCAATAAAATAAAAAACTGAAGGGTTTTTTTTTTTTTTGGAAATACAACCATAGTCCAAAAACATACATTTTTCAGGAAAAACAAAAAACTACCTGACAATAGCGGGGTTGTTGACACTTCAAGTATGAGATTCATCATGCCATATCTTAAGATGTTGTAGAAACTTGGAAAAACTGAAGTACATTTATAACTTTAATTGTTTCATAGAAATATTGTGTGAATGTATGTGACTATGGACAATGGTTGTTTTAAGAAAAATTCTCTGTTGTGGCTGAAGTATGCCTCGCCTTTAATCTTCTTTTTCTTTATTTATATACTGTTTCTTCTCCTTTCGATGCTTACGTCTCTTCCTTGGAGTTACTTCTGCACCTAAAGATGACTCCATAACTCTACAGTGCTCGGGAAAAGTGACATAAGTCAGTTTCCACAAACCTTTTTTGATAATTTATTGACAACTTAAGGAACATCTGCTCGCTTGGAAAAAGAGACATAAGTATTTCTCCCATTACAATAATTCATACAGAAAAAAATCAAATCGACATAAACCAGTGTAAGTTGTCAATAAATTATCAAAAAAGGTTTGTTGAAACTGACTTATGTCACTTTTTCGCAAGCACTGCAGAACTAATACAATTCACGTGCTGAAGTACTTTTCTCTGAGGTGACTTCTGCCGCGCATAAGAAGCAGTACTGCCAATCTACTGCAGTTTAAAATTGTGTGGATAAAATATGAGTGGGATATCTGTAAATGTTACCATTGTCCTGCACAGTGGCTGTTTCCACAAAAAAAAAGTATTCGGACTATGGTTGTTTTATAAAAACCACTGAAAATTTCTACTCCTATACCATAGAACTATGGTTTTTTTTTTTTTCACTAAGAACTAATTCGCTGCAATACGCTCACCACATGCTTAATATCTCAAATTTGCATTTTTTTGGACTATGATTCTTTTTTCAAAACCTTCAATTTATTTTTCAGAGAGAAGTTTTCTAATAGCCTAAAGAAAATATGTATCAAATATCATGTATCTAACATCAATAGTTCCAGATATAGGTCTATATAAATTTTTGTGTAAGGAAAAAAGTAAGGAAATTAAAATTACGTGAAACTGCAATCTAACTTTGTGCACCATATCTTTACAAATGGCGTTACAGTACCTGACAAAGCCATAAATACCTATTAGCCTAAATTTTATGTTATTTTTCACATATCGATATGCTATTTATTTGTCAGTCAGCTTTACAATTCACAGTTATGGTGGACCTTCACATTTCTGTTTTTCGATCCACCATCACTTTAATACATATAACTCTTTTCTATTAATGTATTCTTTGCCGAGAATTTCCTGATTACTTTCTAGTGTTCTGTTATGACTGAATTGCTATATGTCCTTCCCCCTCTATCCTCTTCTATTCTCTCCCTCCTACCTAGACTGTCTCCCTTCCATTTCTCGCTCACCTATTAAATATTGCATCTTCCTTCCTTAATAATTTGCGTTATTTATTTATTTTCTTCTCTGCCCTCAAATCCTACCTACTCTTAATCATTGTTTTCCCGCCTTTTTCTCCTCATTACTTGCTGACTTTTCCGTTTACTCTATTTTACAACACTTACATCACTTATTTTTTTTCTATCCTCTGTTTATTTACATATTTATCTCTTTCTTTACATTATTGCCACCCTAACTTTCTTGCACTCACTTTTTAGCACTCTTCTTCTTCGATAATAACCTCTCCAAAGCCCTATCTATTCTCTCCTCACAATCACTAATATCTGGTTGTCGCTTCATTCCTTCACTCGTTCTTCTCATGTCTTCTCTTGCATTTCCTCCATTAGTCTTGTCTATGCTCCTGACCCCAGACACTTCCAGCTGTTTCCCTAATCCTTAGTCCGCAGTATTTTGTAACTGCTTCACGTTTGATGTTATTTTTCACATATCACATAGTATTTTAGATGGAACAAATTAAAAAATAAATAAATAAATAAAGTTACGGGAAATGCAATCAAAGTTTAGTGCCACTTTAAATCCCTGTTAACCAGAGCTTTAAAAATGCTGTCACAGCAGCTCACAAGGCCGAAAAGGCGCATTAAATTTTATGCATATATTATCACATATCGACGAGTATTTTAATGAGGAAACTTTAAAACTAATTAAAGTTACGGGAATTACAATCAAAGTTTATTGTCATTTAAAAACCCTATGCACCACAGCTTTAAAAATGGCGTAACAGCGGCTCACAAGGCCGAAAAGGCGCATTACATTTTATGCGTATATTTCTCCATGTCAACGTGTATTTTAAAGGTAAAAATTAAAAAAAATAACTAAAATTATGGGAATTACAATCAAACTTTAGTCACATTTAAAAACCCTGTGCATCACAGTTTTAAAAATGGTACTACAGCAGCTGACAAGGTCAGAAATTCGTATTATATTTTATGTAACATACTTTTCACATATCAAAGAGCATTTTAAAGAGAGAGAAAATTGAAAAAAAAAAAAATAAAAAATAAAAGTTACGGGAAATTGCAATCAAAGGTGTCACTTTAAAATCAGTCTGCACTAGAGTTTTAAAAATGCCATCACAGAACCTCAAAAGGATGAAAAGGCGCATTAAATTTTATTCCAGTATTTTTCACATACCAACGAGTATTTTAAGGGAAAAAATTAAAAAATAACTAAAGTTATGGGATTCGTAAATTAAGTTTATGACAGATTTAAAAATGACGTCACAAGGGAAAAAAGGCGCATTAAATTTTATTCGTGTATTTCTCACACATATTACAAACGTGTATTTTAAGAAGGAAAATTAAAAAAATAACTAAAGTTATGGGAATCGCAATCTAAATTTAGAGACAGATTTAAAAATGGTGTCACAAGGACGAAAAGGCGTATTAAATTTTGTTTGTGTATTTCTCACAAAGGTTATCAACGAGTATTTTAACGGGAAATATTTAAAAAATAACTTAAGTTATGGGAATCGCAATCTAAGTTTAGAGACAGATTAAAAAATGGCGTCACAAGAAAAAAAAGGCGCACTAAATTTTATTCCTGTATTTCTCACATATTACCAACGAGTATTTTAAGGGGAAAAAATTAAAAGAAAAAAAAAACTAAAGTTATGGGAATCGCAATCTAAGTTTAGAGACAGTTTTAAAAATTGCGTCACAAGGATGAAAAAGGCGTATTAAATTTGATTCGTGTATTTCTCACAAAGGCTATCAACGAGTATTTTATGGGGAAAATTTTTAAAATAATTAAAGTTACGGGAATCGCAATCTAAGTTTAGAGACAAATTTAAAATTGCGTCACAAGGATGAAAAGGCGCATTACATTTTATTCGTGTATTTCTCACAAAGGCTATCAACGAGTATTCTAAGGGGAAAAATTAAAAAATAACTAAAGTTATGGGAATCGCAATCTAAGTTTAGAGACAGATTTAAAAATTGCGTCACAAGGATGAAAAGGCGCATTACATTTTATTCGTGTATATCTCACATATTACCAACGAGTATATTTTAAGGGGAAAATTTTAAAAAATAATTAAAGTTATGGGAATCGCAATCTAAATTTAGAGACAGATTTAAAAATGGCGTCAAAAGGATGAAAAGACGCATTAAATTTTATTCGTGTATTTCTCACATATCAACGAGTATTTTAAGGGGAAAATTTAAAAATAATTAAAGTTACGGGAATCGCAATCTAAGTTTAGAGACAGATTTAAAAATGGCGTCACAAGGATGAAAAGGCTCATTAAATTTTATTCGTGTATTTCTCACATATCAACGAGTACTTTAAGGGGAAAATTTAAAAATAATTAAAGTTACGGAAATCGCAATCTAAGTTTAGAGACAGATTCAAAAATAGAGTCACAAGGAAAAAAAAAAGCGCATTAAATTTTATTCGTGTATATCTCACATATTACCAACGAGTATATTTTAAGGGAAACATTTTAAAAAATAATTAAAGTTATGGGAATCGCAATCTAAATTTAGAGACAGATTTAAAAATGGCGTCACAAGGATGAAAAGACGCATTAAATTTTATTCGTGTATTTCTCACAAATCAACGTGTATTTTAAGGGGAAAATTTAAAAATAATTAAAGTTACGGGAATCGCAATCTAAGTTTAGAGACAGATTTAAAAATGGCGTCACAAGGATGAAAAGGCTCATTAAATTTTATTTGTGTATTTCTCACAAAGGCTATCAACGAGTATTTTAAGGGGAAGAATTTAAATATAATTAAAGTTACGGGAATCGCAATCTAAGTTTAGAGACAGATTTAAAAATGGAATCACAGCAGCTGACAAAGCCATAAAAATGCGTATTACATTTTACTGTAATATGTTTTTTACATATCAAAGCGTAGGCCATTTGAAAGGGAAAAAAATATTATAAAAATTAAAGTTACGGGAAACTGCAATCAAAGATTGGTGTCATTTTAAAATCCCTCTGCATCAGAGCTTTAAAAATGGCGTTACAGTAGCTCATAAGCCCAAAAAGGCTCATTAAGTCTTACGTAATGTGTCTTTTTTATATTTCAAAGAGTACATCAAAGAAACAAATGTTGAAAATGTACTGATTTACATCACTTCCAACACAATAAAGAAAATTATTTGTGGGACTCGCGTATAACTTATAATGAAGAGTATGTGTCATATTCGTGGAATAAAGGCTGTCTATGCCTACGAACTTTGTGTTTAAGGGTCTATATTCGAACTCCACAATTTACTGAAATATTGCTATTACATTCCGTTTCCTCATCTTGTAAGCTTACCCTCGCGAAACAACGACACTGCATTACATGTTGCACAGCCCAGCTATGTGCTGGCTAAAATTGTTGTGCATATTTTGAAAGGCAACATCGCATCGCCCTTCGCAAGTTGTTTATTGCGGTGTCGTGACTTGCAAATTAAACAAAATTGAGATTTTCAGTGCGATTCATTTTATTAGCGGCACGCACCTGAAATGTTATGCAAGTGTGCCAAGTGGCCACATCTTGATAACCTGCAAATCACGTGGTGTTCCTCATGGCAGAAAATCTATTCGTTGTTACCATCATCAACACTATCACTGTTCCATGAAACAGAAGACACTGTCGTTCTGATCTCCGTTTACACATTTCGTTCCCATCTTCTTCTCGGTCGTGGAATGTCTCGCTATTCATTTGGTTAGCAGAATGTTAGTCCATTATGTTTTCGTCCATTCGTAATTTGGTCCTAATTTTACGCTAGCTACTAGTTTAGAACTTTTAGAAATTCAGTATGTCTATTCTTATATTTATTTACAAATGACTTTTAAGGAACCCGCAGGTTCATTGGCGCCCTCACATAAGACAGCCATCGGTCCCTATACTGAGCAAGATTAATCCAGTCTCTATCATCATATCCCACCTCCCTCAAATCCATTTTAATATTATCCTCCCATCTACGTCTCGGTCTCCCCAAAGGTCTTTTTCCCTCTGGTCTCCCAACTAACACTCCATATGCATTTCTGGATTCGCCCATACGTGCTACATGCCCTGTCCATCTCAAACGTCTGACTTTAATGTTCCTAATTATGTCAGATGAAGAATACGATGCGTGCAGTTCTGCGTTGTGTAACTTTCTCCATTCTCATGTAACTTCATCCCTCTTAGCCCCAAATATTTTCCTAACAACCTTATTCTCAAACACCCTTAATCTCTGTTCGTCTCTCAAAGTGAGAGTCCAAGTTTCACACCATACAAAGCAACCGGTAATATAACTGTTTTATAAATTCTACCTTTCAGATATTTTGACAGCAGACTAGATGACAAAAGCTTCTCAACGGAATAACAACAGGCATTTTCCATATTTATTCTGCGTTACTGTTGCTCCAAAATATTTCAATTTTTCCACCTCTTCGAAGGATAAATCTCCAATTTTTGTTTCCATTTCGTACAATATTCTGGTCACGAGACATAACCATATACTTTATCTTTTCGGGATTTACTGCAAAACCTATCGCTTTACTTGCTTCAAGTAAAATTTCCGTGTTTTCCCTAATCGTTTGAGGATTTTCTCCTAACATATTCACGTCATCCGCATAGACAAGAAGCTGATGTAACCCGTTCAATTCCAAAGCCCCTCTGTAATCCTGAACTTTCCTAGTAGTATATTCTAGAGCGAAGTTAAAACGTAAAGGTGATGGTGCATCTCCCTGCTTTAGCCCGCAGTGAATTGGAAAAGCATCAGATAGAAATTGGCCTATACGGACTCTGCTGTAAGTTTCATTGAGACACATTTTAATTAATCGAACTAGTTTCTTGGGAATACCAAATTCAATAAGAATATTATATAAAACTTCTCTCTTAACCGAATCAAATACTTTTTTGAAATGTATGAATAACTGATGTAGTATACCCTTATAGTCCCATTTTTTCCTCCAATATCTGTCGAATACAAAAAAATCTGATCAATAGTCGATCTATTAATACGCTTAAAACCGCACTGATGATCCCCAATAATTTCATCTACGTACGGAGTTAATCTTCCCAATATTCCTATACTAACTTACATTATCTCTGTTACAGATATGCCCAGTCACCAAATGGATAATCAAGCAAAAGGAGGTAAGAGAAATAAATACCGATTCTTATCAGCGCCTTCTGTAGTTTCTCTATGTCAAGTAGGGATTTCAAGAAAATAAATTCCAATACTTACAAATAAAGAAAACTTAAATACTGTTGTACAAAAAATAGCGTATGAAACTCATTTATAATGTTATACAAATATGACATTATACACTTGTTTCATAATATCATTATTTTAATTTTGTTCGTTACTTCAACGTGAAATAAGCATATCATACTTTTACTTTTTTCCTTTAGAGTTTTAAATGTTTTAAAATTTTGTTTTTATAATGTGAAATATGCATCATTACAGTTCACGATCTCTAGAATGTTAAATTGAAATGGGATTGTAGAAATATTTCTTAATCTTATCCATTTAGTTTGAAAGAAGCGTATCATATTGTCTCTGTTCTCTCAACATTTAATTAAAATCAGGTTGTAGAGTTTATTTTAAATTGTCCAGGATTTTCATTAACTTGAAACAAGCAGTGTTCATTCTCCGTAATTTAACACAGTTTAAACACAAATATCAAACGGTATATCAGCTGTATTGTTTCTTACGAGTTTAAATGCAATCTGCATGGCAAGACGGCAATGACCTTCAACAACTCAGGTGGAGGAGTTTGTTCAGAGCAACGCAACTCCCAGCTGCTTGTAGGGTGCAGCGTTGGAAGTTTTCGTAATACACGTATTTTAAAATGCACGTTTTTCTGGAAAACTATTCAATATATAGCAAAATGATATTTGACTTTTTTGTTGCTCTTTAGGCTTACTCAAAGAATCACCCACTGGAATTATTGACATTACTTACGGTTCACTTTGTATATTAATTCATTCAGGCCTCCAGCCAGCCACCCACCCAACCATCCATCTATCCATCGATCCAATCATTCATTAATCCATCAATTTACTTATTTATTTAATTATTTACTCATTTATTTGCTTGTTTATTTACTTATTTATTTGTTTACATACTTATTTGCTTACACATTTTGTTATATAATTACTAAATTTGCTGATTTACTTATTTACCAACTTACCCAATTACTTAGTTACTTAGTTGGTCAGTCATTTAGTTATTTATTTATTTATTTATTTATTTATTTATTTATTTATTTTCTTACATTCTTATATACTTATAACATTATTTACTTATATATTTGTACACTTCTTTACTCTGCACGCATTGTATTCTTCACCTGAAATAATTAGGAACATTAAATTCAGACGTTTGAGATGGGCAGGGCATGTAGCACGTATGGGTGGATCCAGAAATGCATATAGTGTTAGTTGGGAGGCCGGAGGGACAAAGGTCTTTGGAGAGCCGAGACCTAGATTGGAGGATAATATTAAAATGGATTTGAGGGAGGTGGGATATGATTGTAGAGGCTGGATTAATCTTGCACAGGGTAGGAACCGATGGTGGGCTTGTGTGAAGGCGGCAATGAACCTCCGGGTTCTTGAAAGCCATAAGTAAGTAAGTAACACTTATTCAGTTTTATTTATTTATTTATTTATTTACTGTTAAAGTATTTAATCATTGTTGTAATTTATGCCAAAGAATATATAACAAATTTATATTTAAATATCCTAATCTTGTCAATTCTAATAGTTCTAGTATTAAATTTAAAAAGTTTTGTATGGATTTTATAAATAATGAAAAATTGTAAATTTTAAATTTATATATTCTTATTGCGTAGCAGACAAACTAATTGTATTATATACTTCTTAATTTAAATGCAGGAATCCGCCCCTAAGCAAGGGAGTTCAACCCTTTTCAGGAGTGAGCTGAAATTTAATCTGTGTATACTATATTTTATGTTACAATTATTTACAAAATAAATAAATAAAATAAATACATTTGTTTATTAATTTACTGCTACAGTATTTAACCATTGTAGTAATTTATTCTCAAGAATATATAACATATTTATATTTAAATATCCTAATCTTGTTAATTCTAATAGTTCTAGTATTAAATTTAAAAGGTTATGTATGGATTTTATAAATAATGAAAATTTTAAATTTTAAATTTGTATATTCTTATTGTGTAGTAGGCAATAAACAAATTGTATTATATACTTCTTAATTTAAATTCAGGAATCCGAACCTAAGCACGGGAGTTCTACGCTTTCAGGAGTGAGCTGAAATTTAATCTGTGCATGTCATATTTCACGTTACAATTAATAGCAAAATAAATAAATACATTTGTTTATTTAATTATTTATTTATTTACTGCTAGAGTTTGTAATCATTGTAGTAATTAGGCCCAAGAATATATAACAAATTTACATTTAACTGTCCTAATTTTGTCAATTCTAATAGTTCTAGTATTAAATTCAAAAAGTTATGTATGGATTTCATAAATAATGAAAAATTGTAAATTTTAAATTGATATATTCTTATTGCGTAGTAGACAATAAACAAATTGTATTATATATTTCTTAATTTAAATGCAAGAATCCGCCCCTAAGCACGGGAGTTCTACTCTTTCAGGAGTGAGCTAAAATTTAATCTGTGTATGCTATATTTTATGTTACAATTATTAGTAAATAAATAAATAAAATAAGTGCATTTATTTATTTAGTGCTACAGTATTTAATCTTTGTAGTAATTTATGCCCAAGAATATATAACAAATTTATATTTAAATATCCTAATCTTGTCAATTCTAATAGTTCTAGTACTAAATTTAAAAGGTTACGTATGGATTTTATAAACAATGAAAAATTTTAAATTTTAAATGTATATATTCTTATTGTGTAGGAGACAATAAACAAATTGTATTATATGCTTCTTAATTTAAATTCAGGAATCCGCACCTAAGCACGGGAGTTCTACGCTTTCAGGAGTGAGCTGAAATTTAATCTGTGTATACTACATTTTACGTTACCGGTACAATTAATAGCAAAATAAATAAATAAATACATTTATTTATTTATATATTTATTTGTTTATTTATTTATTTACTGCTAGAGTATTTAATCATTGTAGTAATTTAGGCCCAAGAATATATAACGAATTTATATTTAACTATCCTAATCTTGTCAATTCTAATAGTTCTAGTATTAAATTTAAAAAGTTATGTATGGATTTTATAAATAATGAATAATTGTAAATTTTTAATTTATATATTCTTATTGTGTAGTAGACATAAGACAAATTGTATTATACTGTATACTTCTTAATTTAAATTCAGGAATCCGCCCCTGACCACTAGTTCTACTCTTTCAGGGGCGAGCTGAAGTTTTATCTGTGTATACTATTTTTGTGTTCCAATTATTAGCAAAATAAATAAATACTTATTATTTATCTATTTATTTATTTATCTATTCATTTATTTATGCATTTATTCATTTATTTATGTATATGTTCATTTATTTATGTATTTACTTATTTATTTGTTTACAGTTGTAGGTATAGTGTAAAACTTCTGTACAGCATATCGTTTCAAGTAATATTACGTCAGCTCTGTAAACTAGCCAAAGCCACTCTGTATTCTTGTATTATTCTTAAACTTCTCCATCCCCGATCTATTATCACTCTGCAAACCCTGCAAGGCACTATAGAAGGTGAACAAAGTAGCCTTTCATGTAAAAAAATAAGAAACCCAGCTGAAGATCCTGCCGAGCCCGAGACGAGGTGTAACTGTTTTGACCTTTCTGTAGTGGTCGATATCGCCTGACTGTAATTTCGTTTCAGAAGTCTTAAGTCTTACAAGTCAAGCTTCAGGAATTCTCTCCTCGGCGCTCTACATACGAAGCAATATTCCTTTTATTACACTTGCGTGTGGAACAAACTCATTTACGAACTGCTTGAGTGTGATCCTCAGTCCTTCTAGCCAAAGAACACGAAACAAGAGCTTTATGAGCGTTTCCTATTAACACACATTCAATATGCCTCTCATAAACCTCCTAGACTCCATTTTGAGGCACTTGAAGTGTCCTCAAAATGGAACCAATAACGTTTATTTTTATTCATTCAGTTATATTCGCATCTACTCGTATTTATTCAACTCATTTATTCGTTTTGTTTGTCATCTTATTTCATTTATACAGGGTGTAACCAAATATAAGTATGTCAAAGCTTTCCTTGTTACAGTTTATTTCTGTTTTGTTTGTATTATGTGATCCACAAGCTAGTTTGTTTTGTGTAGTGTGCAGCCAAAACTTTCGTGTGCAAGTGCACAACAACTCCATACCAGAACATTCGGGCACATTATTTCCTTGTTACGGCTTGTTTTCTCCAGCTTTGTCACTTAAAAATGGAGTCAAAACTTCAACTTACCCCATGTGGCGATTCAATGTAAGTATCTCGTAACATATGCTCAAAATGTCCTCCATCAGCACGAAGACATGTGTCATTCATTCCACACAAAAATAACCTAGTTTGTGAATCGTAAAATGTTACCAAAATACAAAAAGAGCTCTAACAAGGAAATAACAAGTTTTCGTACCAATGTTAATATTTTTAACATATTTTCATCCTATAGATGAGATGTTTCTTCAAGATTTTCACATACATTTTTGTTACACCCTGGACTTAATAATTCTCTTTTTCCATTACGTTACTAGCCAGATTGTCTATTTCCTACATTAACTTATCTTTGTCGTAATAATTCACCATTAAAATGGGACACACTCACGGACAGGAGAACGCGAATTCTATTATGCGCAATGTTCAAAACATACAGAGGTGAGCCTGCCTGGAGATAAATAAGAAATAGGTTGCAGCCGCCAAATTACTCTTCAAGGAACGACCACTTATAAATTGAGGGAAAGAAGACAGAGGACGGACACTGGAAAGTTTTCTTTTCTCAATCGTACTATCAGGGACTGGAATGCTTTACCTGCAGACTTGTTAAAGACTTTACCAATAACGAAAAATGTATTTAAAAATAGGCTTAAGGACTTTATTAATAGACGGCAGTATATTACACGCAGTATATCTTGTTATTTGAAGTGTTGTATCAGTGAAGTGTGAAGTGTGTTGTGTCATGAAGTGTGTTGTGTAAGTGAAGTGCAAAGTATTTGAACAGTGAAATGTTTTTGAAGTGTAGTGAAATCAGGATAGTATCAGTGAAATGTGTCGTAGTCCCAGTGCAGTGAGTGAGTTGACAGCGAAAGAAGTGTAGTGCTGAAAGGTACTTGTGCAGGTATGAACATATCATACTCGTGGGTTTTAGTTCAAATTTAGTGTTAAACAAATTAGATTTACTTTAAATGTTATTTTAAGTGATCGTGCTTCATTTAAGTTAGGATGCTCATTATTGTTATTGTTGTTATTATTAATTTATTATTAATTGTATTTTTATTAGTTGTGTTTATTATTGTCATTATTAAGTGTAATTAATTACCACTGCCACCGGGCATATACCTATTTTTGCAGTGTGAATAAATATATACATACGAGTACATCTATTTTGCTACCTACTTGATTAGATTAGCTAGTTTATTCATTTCATTAGCTAGCTTGTCTACTTCATTTACGAATTTAATCATTTCATTCAGTAGTTTCTTCGTTTCATTCACTATATTCGTTCATGCAATATATTAAAAGTAAACGGATATAAAGTATTTTGGGAGCTCAAGAACACAATAACTACAATAATAATAATAATAATAATAATAATAATAATAATAATAATAATAATAATAATAATAATAAATAGGGTTTTTATTAAGTAAGAGGTGAATTTAATTGCTCATATTTTCTTCATTTTCTACACAAAATTAAAAAAAAATTGTCGTCCATACCTGTGGAGTAACGATCAGCGCGTCTGGCCGCGAAACCAGGTGGCCCGGGTTCGAATTCCGGTCGGGGCAAGTTACCTGGTTGAGGTTTTTTCCGGGGTTTTCCCTCAACCCAATACGAGCAAATGCTGGGTATCTTTCGGTGCTGGACCCCGGACTCATTTCACCGGCATTATCACCTTCATATCATTCAGACGCTAAATAACCTAGATGTTGATACAGCGTCGTAAAATAACCCAATAAAAAAATTGTCACTGACTTATTACACAAGAAATGAGATTTTCCATGTTATAATTCATTGCCATAACTTCATCGTAAACGTATGTGATCACTAGACAGCGGAAAAAAGTCAAATAAAAGTCATGTTTACGGTTTACAAGTACTGTACGCATAGACTATGGCTTGAGGTGTGCATGCATCCCAAGTAGGTACAACACGGTACCGTCCGCAGAGAGCACCACCGAAACAATGACGTTCTATTGATTGTTTTGTTATCTTTTTTAATGCACACATATATAACCGACACTTAATTGTTTCACCAATATCACTACTAAAAATGTCGACACCATATTCTTGTATTAAAGAATACACCCTATGCTTTTTAACATCTGTCTTCGGCATTATGATCACTTCACTGAACACAAATGAATAATATGTTTACGTATCTCAATATTCTCTGTTCACATACGGAAGAGAACGCAGAGTGGCAGTTGTTTTCGGTGTTCGCGTGGTGCTCTCTGCGGACGGTACAATGAAAAATGTTGCTCTATGTTAGAAGAAAATAAGGGTTCGAGTTCAAATTCCGCCTCAAATATGATATATGACCTTAGCCAGGATTTGTGTCGAATGATGATAAGTTGTAATATTTCATTCAAAACGTTGAACAATCCTCACTTTAAAGGGTTTATAGAAAAGTACACAAAATATGTCATTATAATAGTTGTATCAACGTACAACCAATATTCAGTGATTATTCCGAGTGTCAATTTACATTTCCCCCGGCCTGCACCTGCACGCGCCTCTAGTGTACCTGCTGTGCTTACGTAAGCAACAATCCTCTGACGAGACAAATTAGTTGCATTGTAGTTACCCTCACATCCGAATGACTTTTTTCCGCTGTCTAGTAATCACCATTTCTTCTTGTACAAATAACAGCGCCTCAACTCATCAATTGTCGTAGATTTGCTCAAGAACACCCTTTTTTTCAGATAGCTCTCACAACCAACAACCTGCTGGGTTAATAATATCTGGCGATCTTGCTGGCCATGTTACAGAAAAGTGTCTAACATGACTACCAGAACAATTAGAAACAAAGTCGTTGTCTTGGTGATGTCGTTCTGGAAAGGAATTTTTCAATGTTACATTTGATCGGATCAAATTTCTGCACTTTTAAAGGACAAAACTAAAATTCTTCCAATCATTTATTATCATAATACACTGTTCTCTTAAATTGCCTGAGTAAATCGGGAATTAAATCAATGACTTTCTCAAAACGTGCTATGAAATTTTTCACATAAAACAATTTTTTTTTCGGAAATGCAGCAAAAAACGAGCAAAACTGTATCACACTTATTTGTTAGAAAAATCTTAAACCCCTTGAAATTAATGACGTTACTCACGGTTGATCCTGTATAGAGAGCCGGTTAGATTGGTAGGTGGGCAGACACAAAGAATTGCATTTGTAAGGAAAATTACAAACACAACCAAATAGTCCCTTGTGTCTGTTTTACTGACTGTGTATTAGCATAGGCATTCACGAAAGGAGCAGTCAGTTCATAGAATTTGTTTCCGCAAAATGAAGTTACCTGTTGCAATAACCACTTTATCCTTTAATGCTAAATTTCGTAACTATTTATTTGAAATGAAACGCAAACGTCAGAGAAACAAGACAAATGAAGTACGAAACTAACTGCTAAAGCGTTCCAGTCTTGATTGATTACATAACACACAAAACTCAAGTGCTTTTTCAATGGTGAAGGGAGTGCTTTCGTCTTTGACATAGAGGTGGAAGCCACCCCATTCTGATTGCATGACCAGGAGTCGCCGCCCCCCGTAGGCTTTAAACTTCCTCTCACGAAATTGCGAACATGTTGCGAATATAGTGACGTCACGACCAGTAAGCGACATTGAAAGGAAGTATCGATATTTTGACATTGAACTAGTAATGTATTCGGTACGGTAGGTCGTCAACCGCTCGGTAACGATATCCAAGAAAAGTATTACATTAGACTCACTTATAACCAGGCTTAGGATTCGGGACACTTTAGCAATCAATGTACGCACAACTTGACTACAGAGTTCTTTGAACATAGTAAAGTAAAGTAAATTCATGGCGCTATAGCCCTTTGCAGGGCCAAGATAAATTCCTATAGGTGGTCATAAGGAGCCAATATCAATAATTGGAGATAAACTTCACCAGCCGGCTGCTGGCCTCACGTCCACATGCCGAAGCAGAGGTGGACGGTCATCCAACCAGAATGGAGTTATCGTGTGGTTAGCACGATGATCCCCCCAGCCGTTATAGCTGGTTTACGAAACCGGATTTTCGCTACCTATCGTAGCTCCCCAAATGCATCACGATGCTGGGTGAGCACCGGTCCTATACATTGGCCGAAATTTCATGAGAAAAATTTTTCCCCCTTTAAGATAGTAGACAACGTCAATGTGCTTCGTTATATTCTAGGCTACTGTTAATATTACAATCTAGTGACGGTGGAAAATGAAGTAGGATAGGCTACACTTCTCACAAGTTTTCATATCCCTCGGCGACATTGAAGTAGTTAGTGTTACAATGAACAACCATTTAGTACATACTTGCAACTAGTTCGAAAAAAAAACTGTTCACTATATATTGAAAATGCACTGTGAAGGCCTGAGTTCGTTTCGTAGGGAGAGACGGAAGAATATTGTAACTCTGATCACGAACCGGATTGTACTCTAACGCACAAGTAAACAAAACTCACCGCGCCACCTCACTCCATCTATACTCCGCTGCACTGTTAACTTCACTTCATTCTTAAGTTGTCTCGGACCCTAAGTCTGCTTATAACTTTTGAACGCACAAACATAGCAAAACAAAAATTATATCACCGTATAGACAAAGGAGTTACATAACCGTAAACATACACACGAAACTGGTCGGATCTTGAGCGAAATATACCTCGAAAACTGCATTCCAGCGGTCACTATATGGTTAAAATTCCGTGAGATCCGAAGCGATCCAGACGTTTGAGGAGCCGAGTGATCCACTAAATAAACGCAAAAAAAAAGAAATGATCCAGGGTAAATTGGACCCCCAATTTTTAAAAAGTCATGAACATTTGTGAAATTTAAAAATGTCTCGAAAGTCAAATGTTAAGAGAATGAAAAAGTGAAGACGAGCACAACAAGAGAAAGCGGAAACCTAAGACGAACCAAACAAGCCCAAGATCACCGCTGCGAAGTACAAGACATGGCAGAGAGAGCACGAGAGAGCGGCGGCGCATGCTAGCTTCGCGGACTTTGTGGCTGTAGAACGGCGAGACGTATCACCGCAGCCGTATACATCGACTCAAAAAGTGAATCCTGATACTGTTGGTTTTTAAGCATAATCTATTCTCTGTAAACCATTTATTGATTTCATTCATTCATTCTTTCAATAATTTAAACAAATTAAAAATGTTTCCTTTGCCATTTTCAACCAGAACCATCCTCACTGACAAACGAACTTCTACATCCAAGATCTCTCCGGCTCACTTCAACAGCGAGACACCGATTTTATAATAGGGTAGTTATCGGTGGTAGAATGGTTACCGCTCTTTCCACTGAATCCGATGTTCGCGGATTTAAACTCACCTTAGCATAATAAAAATCTTGACCGTGAATTTCTTCCTTGGGAGGAGAAGCGCGTACTGTCTTCCAATGTAATTTGCGTTTACTACAGCTTGGGACAGGGGTGAAAACTGTCCCTCTCTGATGTAGGAGTATTAAAAGTGTGAACTTTATGATTCTTCACTTTAAACTGTGCAGTAGCTGTCACAAATAGTAGTATAACATCTCAGCCATTCTATAAGGTAGGGCATTTTCAGCTATCTATTGTTAAAGAATGATAAAACTTTATGTAGTACATCAAATATTAATTTAATCAATCTAATAGCGTATTTAGTCCACACCTGTGGAGTAACGGTTAGCGCGTTTTGCCGCGAAACCAGGTGGCCCGGGTTCGAATTCCGGTCGGGGCAAGTTATCTGGTTGAGGTTTTTCCGGGGTTTTCCCTCAACCCCATTTGAGCAAATGCTGGGTAACTTTCGGTGCTGGACCCTGGACTCATTTTACCGGCATTATCACCTTCATCTCATTCAGACGCTAAATAACCTGAGATGTTGATACAGCGTCGTAAAATAACCTTCTAAAAATACCGTATTTATACTTTAGAATTTTGTATATTTGCATAGACAGGAGTTACTTGGAAACACATACTTCAGTCGCCCTCCTCCACTTACAATGCTTCTGGAATCTCGTCATGACACGAAAACATAACTTCTCACCAATGTCAATTTCATGCCAAATTTTGTTCTCCGAACTTTAATATCTTATGATATATAGGAAAACATCCTCTGTTTCAGAGACTTGGTAGAGGTTCTTCCCTCGATGCATCATTTCCCGATCTAGTGATATTACATGGCCTTCGCGTTCACCCGATTTGACATCTCCAGATTTTTTCTTATGGGAGTATTTGACCGGAGGATGTTGTACCTGTCCTGTGACGTTTCCATGTTGGCTCTACATAGTGCTGACCACATAGTCAGGGGGAGCCTTCCACGTGGAAGAATTTAGCGTTTGTCAAAATTAAGGCCAAAACATCCTAATAGCTCCTCAAGAACAGAAAAAAGTGGATACCTAATAAAAGTCTGAATAAGGCCCAAAAAAGCTACTAGAGCCTAATCAAAAATGAGATGACATCATAAATTATATTAAGCAGAATTATAGGGAAATATAGCTTTTTTATTATTTAACAAATTTTACAGACATTTCTTTGTTTCAGGTG
The DNA here is from genome assembly GCF_040183065.1 of Periplaneta americana. Taxonomy (NCBI): domain Eukaryota; kingdom Metazoa; phylum Arthropoda; class Insecta; order Blattodea; family Blattidae; genus Periplaneta; species Periplaneta americana. Next base: position 33,933,070 of record NC_091123.1, on the reverse strand, counting down.
CCATGATGAAAAAAATCGGCTCTAAATGTATGTCAATGGATGATTGCAAGAGCCTTGGAGCGAACGTCGAATGCAGCAAGAGCATGTGCAAGTGCAAGGATGGGTACAAGAGCACGAAGGACATGATGAAGTGCGAAATGAGTGAGTACACTAGGACACTTACAGGAGATTCCTACTCAACGTCTCTTTCAAATCTCATGTCACAAAGAGATTGCTAAAGGAAAAGTAGATACATTTTATGAAACCCATATCAAGTGTTTGTTGAGCAGATTCCGACACACCCAAGACTTACATATGGTTCATCAGACATTTTGCGAAAAAAATAAAAATAAAAAAATAATTAATACACTTTGTCCTACCCAACGTCTCTTTCACTAGGGGGAGATTGCTAAAAGAAAACTTGATACATTTTATGAAACCCTTATCAAGTGGAATCCACATGGAGTCAATATGCTCCATAATGTCCTTTGATCGACTGGTTGACTTATCAAGTGGTAGGGTTTATAGAGCAGATTCAGACACACTGAGGGTTTAGGCATAGTTCATCAGACATTTTTCGAAAAACAAATTAAAATTAAAACACTTTGTCAGCTTTCTTGACTACATATTAGTCATTTCATTTCATTTGTTGTGCATTACAATTTTCAGAAATGGAACAAGCCAAAAGTTGTACAAAAATATACAATACAGAGCGTCGTCGTCGTCTTCCTAAAAGTATTTTCAGTCCATCTCTTCTTCGGACGACATAGAGATCTCTTGCCATGCGGATGGTAATGAAACAGTGCTTTTGGAATTCTGCATCGATCCATTCTTTCCAGATGACCCTTCCACTGAAGTTGATATTTGCTGATGAAGTGCATAATGGGTTCTATTTGAAGTTCTTGGATTATGTCCTCTTTTTTTTATAGTCCCAGCGAGTATATCTAGCTGTTGCTCTCATGAACCTCATCTCACTTGCTGTTATTCTACTGAAATTTTTATTCTTCACAGTCCACGCTTCACTACCATAGCTTAATACTGGCTGTGCTAAGGTTTTATACAAGCCTAGTCTTGTGTGTCTTTGTACTAGTGAAGGTTTCATGGTTTTATTAATGATCCCCATTGTTTTATTATATTTACATTTTTTTTTCAGAAATATCTACTTTATCATAAGGTGATAGTGTATAGCCAAGGTAAGTGAAGGTATTTACTCTTTTTATTATTTTATTATTCAAGCAGATTTTACTTGGTACAGGGAATTTCCCACAAAATGACATGATTTTCGTTTTTTCAATATTAATTTCCATGTTATATTTTTCACTGACCATATTTAAATTGTGTACTGAATATTGTAAATCATCTTCAGTTGATGCTATGAGAACTAGATCATCAGCGAAAAGTAAAGCATCAAGCTGCAAATTTCGATTAATTGAAATAAATCCATGGCGTGTCTGTCGCCAATCTTGAACGATTCTGTTTATATATAATGAACAGAAGTGGTGAAAGACCACAGCCTTGTCGTACTCCACTATAAATGGGTCGCCATTGTTAAAGTCTATTGTTGCTTCGAATTGCTAGATGGTTGTTTTATATATGTTGTAAATATTTTGTATAATCTGTTGAGGTACTTGATCATCTGCCAAAATCTGAAGTAATTTATTCCGATTAACTTTATCAAAAGCTTTTTTAAAGTCAATGAATGCCATATGCGTTTCTAGATTAAATTCTCTATGTTTCTCAACCAGTAATTTCAATGCAAAATATCCATCACAACAGGATCTTCCTCGAAGAAAACCATTTTGTTCTTCACTGATAATATTGTCGTAATGCTCATAGAGTTTGTTTTTCAAAATATTTGTATAAATTTTATATCCTGCGTTCAATAAACTTATTTCTCTATAATTATCCGTAATTTTCAAATCTCCTCTTTTATGTATAGGGATTACAATAGATTTAGTCCAACTTTCTGGAATTCCTTGTCCTTCCCATATCAAATTCAAAAATCTAAAAAATCTTTGTAGAAATTTATGGCTAGCACATTTGAATAATTCACTATTTATTAAATCTTCTCCTGGAGATTTATTGTTTTTCAATTTAGCCAAGCCCACTTGTAGTTCATCCATAGAAATTAACTCAATTAAAGGATTAGCAGAAAATGGAAGCGTGAGAGCTTGTGTTGATGTAGACCATAGTTGTTGAAAATAGTGTAACCAATTGTCCTGGGAAACAACATTTATTCTTAGATTATCTTTAACTTCACAATTTAATTTCTTAAGAATTTTATAAGTCTGTGGTTGAGGCCGAGTAATATCATTTTCTAAGTATGCCACAAAGTTTATCCAGATCTGTCTATGTTTTTTTTCGAACTTCTCTCTTTGCGATTGCCCGTTTCTTACGATAATCAATTTGATCTTCTTCTTTCTTGGTTGAGATATACTTATTGTATGCTTGTCTTTTTTTATCTGCAATTATCTTGCTTATATCATCATCCCACTGTCGCAATCCTTTCTTTCTAAGCCACACCTTTTTTTTTGTCCCAAACTTTCTTTCGCGGCTTGTGTTAAAATTTGTTTCATATTTAACCATTCATCTTCAACATTATCAAGGAGGGGTAATTGATCTACAAGAATATCCATTCTATTTCGGTACAGATTAGCAATACTAAAATCTCTAAGTAAACTGACTTTGAAGAGTAAATTATCATTTTTCATATGCTTTTTCTTTCTCAACCATCTTGGTTTTAAACGTACTGGGCTAATTAGTAGATAATGATCCGTTTCTAATTCCTGGCTTCTAAAAACTCGGGCGTCCATAACCATGTCTGATAAACGAATATTACATATGATATAATCGATGATAGATATTGAATTCCTGGCTTCCCATGTATATTTATGAATTTCTTTATGTTCGAATATTGTATTCATGATTTTGAGTTGATTATACATCACAAAATCAATTAATCTGTTACCATTATTATTATTACACGTTTCTTCACCATGCGTACCTACAAATTGTTCAAGTTTTATATTTCCTACTCTAGCATTAAAATCTCCTATGATTAAAAGCAAATCTGATTTGTTAACTTTACTGACAATTTTTTGTAAGTTAGTATAAAATTCTTCATTTTCTTCTTCTTTCCCTTCTACTGGAGCATAGATTCCAATAACTGTGAGATAACCTCTCTGCAATTTTAATCGTAATTGAATCATTCGTTCATTCCAGTAATAATAATGATCTACAACATGCCTGAAGCGTTTATGTATCATTATCATGATTCCAGCTCTGGCCCTATTCTTGCTGTCAGCACCAGAATAGAACTGAAGGTAGTTTGCAGTTTCTTTAGATTCTTTCAATTTCTTTTTTAGTTTTCGAAAGTACTGCTATTGAAATATTCTTTTTGGTTAAAATATCATCTAATTTTTCTTCTTTGTATGAAATGCCCTGTGCATTCAAAGTTCCAAATTTTAAAATATTTTCTTTTTTCCATGTCTTGTCCTTGTTCTTGCCTGTGTAGTCATCGTTATAATCCATCTTTGTCATCCGAGGCTTCTGTTGAGACTTGAAAGCAATGTGAAAATGACGCTCAACGGGTTGCTAGCCCAGAGAGGTACAATTGGTGGGGTTCCCACCTATGCAGCATTTCCTCTGCATATGACATTTCAGTTATACCGCTGATACTCGGTCCCCAGAGCCTCGTTCGTTCAAAACGGGTTGCACCACGTGAAGGTGAGGATGGGATTTGGGTAGGAGAGGTTGTAGATGGAATGCACATCACTACCTTTTAGCAACCCTACAATACATAGCAAGCACATTAATTCAATTTATAAGCATAAGCAATTCATCAGTTGACTAGAACATACTCGTGTAAGTATGAACTAATTTTGTTAATTATGTTCTAAACCTTCCTTCTCGGATTCTCAAAGCTTTAAAATACTTAACCAGTGCATTGAAGACTTACTTACTCGTACAAATTACTTTTAGAGAACCCGCAGGTTCATTGCCGCCCTCACATAAGCCCACCATCAGTCCCTATCCTGAGCAAGATTATTTCAGTCCTCACCATCATGTCCCACATCCCTCAACTCCATTTTAATATTACCCTCCCATCTACGTCTCTACCCCGCAAAGGTCTTTTTCCCTCAGTCTCCCAACTAACACTCTACAAGCGTTTCTAGATTCACCCATACGTGTTATATGCCCTGCCCATCTCAAACGTCTGGATTTAATGTTCCTAAATATGTCAGGTGAAGAATACAATGCGTGCAGTTCTGCGTTGTGTGGCTTTCTCCATTCTTCTGTAACTTCAACCCTCTTAGCCCCAAATATTTTCATAAACAATTGAAGACTACCATACATAAACAGCTGAGACTAATAGGAGGTAGATGGAAATCTGATTTATGTTCTGTATCAAAGTTATTAATGTCTTATTAATACTAAATGTATCTTGATTTTTTATATAAAACATCATCAGAGATAGAATGTAATCATAAGGTAAGCTCAGCATTTCGAAGTTGTGGAAAATCGTTTTACCCACTTATACACACCAGTCATTATTCTCAAAGATTTCTTTTGTAAAAGAAAAATATGTTTGGTTTCAAATTACTTACCCCAGAATATTCATCCATATGTAGAATTAAAGTATGCAAAGTATAGTAGAGGAGGCAAGACTTGTTCTGTGACCTTATTAATCCCAGTGGTTATATCACCAATGGCTATGGAGGGGGAAAATAAGTTTTTAGTCTGGGATGAACTTCCGAGTCGGTAAATTAAATAAACCGAAACAAATTTTGTTTCTGATCCCCCAGCCTTTCCCTTCTAACGTATCTCACGTGTCATTTTATATAGCCAAAAGAGCCACCGGCGTAGCTTAGGCGGCTAAGGAACTTGCCTGCCTATCCGGAGTTGTGCTCGGGCGCGGATTCGATTCCCGTTTGGGCTGATTACCTGGTTGGGTTTTAGCCGAGGTTTTCCCAACTATAAGGCAAATATCAGGTAATCTATGGCGAACCCTCGGCCTTATCTCGCCAAATATCATCTCGCTATCATCAATTCCATCGACGCTAAATAACCCCGTAGTTGATACAGCGTCGTTAAATAACCAAGTAAAAAAATAGTCAAGAGGCACTTCTATAAGAGACCCATGGGCTGGTAAAAGCGAGAAGTGTTCAAACACACTTGAAATTTCATTAAGAGAAAGACCAATGTAATAAATAAAATTAAAATATTCAACAATAAAGTATGACACTAACAAAAATAAGGTTTGCACCGAAGCACTAAAGGCGCGTCAAGACAAACAAGAGCGCACGAAGTATTCGGCGAACAAAAGTTGTAAAATTTGTTTCACGACTCAGTCCATAATTTCGAAGCTTCCTTAATCCTTATCGGGTAGTAAATGTGGCTGGGTACTGTGTTGAAATGTCGAAACCTCTGGTAAACATATTTCCTTTTGATCCAACACTGTTGGTGGCCCGGGTTCGAATCCCGGTCGGGGCAAGTTACCTAGTTGAGGTTTTTTCCGGGGTTTTCCCTCAATCCAATACGAGCAAATGCTTGGTAACTTTCGGTGCTGGACCCCGGACTCATTTCACCGGCATTATCACCTTCATTTCATTCAGACGCTAAATAACCTAAGATGTTGATAAAGCGTCGTAAACTAACCCATTTCCTCCTCCTCCTCCAACACTGTTCCCCGTGGACAAATTGACTACAAAATTTCGAACAAAAACATTGTAGAAATATGTTCCGGAAAGAAATGTTAATATAACCATATGAACTTTATTTTGTAGGTTATTTTTGGCAACTGTAGTCATAACAATCTTCTCTCTGCTTATTATTTGTGGCCGGAAAGCTATGCCATACGCTACAGAATATGTGCAATTATTACGAAATACATGCGAAAGGTGACTGATCGGAAGATTTTACGGAGACAGTGTTGCTTCCAATACCGAAGAAAAATAATGCCAATAAATGCAACGAGTTCAGGATTATCAGCCTGATATCACACTCGGCGAAGATTCTTCTGCGTATACTGAATCGACGTTTATATTCTAAGATGAAAGGATAGTTGGAAAAAGAGCAGTTTGGCTTCAGGAAGGGAAAAGTTAGAAGAGATGCAATTGGACTGTTACGAACAATATTAGCGGCCAAAGACACCCAGAGAAGAATAAAGAAGTGTATATAGTATTTGTGGATTTATAAAAGGCGTTTGACAGAGTGGATTGGAATAAACTGATGGGGATTCTAAAGAAAACTGGCTTGGATTGGAAAGAGAGTAGGTTGTTCAGTAACATTTATATGAATCAACGAGTCAAAGTGAGGATAGGAGAAGAAATGTCAGAAGGCAGCGAAATAGGGAAAAGAGTACGTCAAGGATGCCTTTTATCATTTACTCTGTTCAATATCTACTTGGGGGATTTAATGAAGAACTGTTTTCAGAACATGGGAGGAGTGATAGTAGGAGTAAGAAGAATAAAGTTCATAAGATTTGCTGATGATATGGCGTTGTTAGCAGAAGAGGAGACGAAATTAATGGATATGCTACTGGAGCTAAATGACAGCTGTGAGCAGTAAGGAATGAAGATAAATGCCAACAAGACGAAGACCATGGTCATAGGAAGAAAAGTAGACAAGGTAAACTTGCGAATTCTAAATGAGGCAGTAGAGCAAGTGGACAGCTTCAAATACTTGGGATGTACTATAAGCAGTAACATGAGCTGCTGCCAAGAAGTCAAAAGGAGAATATCAATGGCCAAGGAAACTTTTAATTAAAAAAGGAGCATCTTCTGCGCACCTCTGAAGAAAGAACTAAGGAAGAGACTAGTGAAGTGCTTTGTGTGGAGTGTAGCATTGTATAGGGTAGAAACATGGACATTGCGAAAAAGTAAAGAGAAGCGACTACTGTAGAAGTATTTGAAATGTGAATATGGAGGATGGAGCGTGTGAAATGGACAGACAGAATAAGAAACGAAGCTGTGTTGAAAACAGTGGGTGAAGAAAGAATGATGCTGAAACTGATCAGGAAGAGGAATTGGCTGGGTCACTGGCTGAGAAGAAACTACTTACTGAAAGATGCACTGGAAGGAATGATGAACGGGAGAAGATTTCGGGGCAGAAGAAGATATCAGAAGATAGAGACAACATTAAGATATATGGATCATATGCGAAGACTAAGAGGAAGGCAGAAAATAGAAAATACTGGAGAATGCTGGGTTTGCAGTGAAAGATCTGCCCTTGGGCAGAACATTATGAATGAATGAATGAAATTTAAAAAATAAGTCCATAAATAAAAACTAGTGAAACGTTAAAAACCCCATTTCCGATAAAAATACGAATGTGTTGTTTTCACTATCTAAAATCGTTAATCATTTGTACTTCATGATAAACACTATAGTGTGGACTTCAAATACTGTGTATGTTAACATTAATTACGGCTTCGTATCGTGATAAGCTTATGTTGAAGTAAATTTTGAAAACAAGCCCATAAATACGTAAGAACTGATAAAATATTAAACATCACATTCCCCGTAAAAGTATGACTAAGTTGCTTTCGTTGTCTACAACCGTTAATCATTTGTACTCTGTGATAAATACCTCAGCTATGACTTTTAAAAACTGTGCCAGTTAGTCGTAATGGTGGTTTTACGTCGTGATAAACTTATTTTAAAGTTTTTACAGACGATAAACATTCCACTGAAAGAGTTTAGTCTATTGATAGGGTCGTCCAAACCTGTGGAGTAACGGCTTGCGCGTCTGGCCTCGAAACCAGGTGGCCCGGGTTCGATTCCTGGTCGGGGCAAGTTACCTGGTTGAGATTTTTTCAGGGGTTTTCCCTCAAACCAATATGAGCAAATGCTGGGTAACTTTCGGTGCTGGACCTCGGATTCATTTCACTGGCATTATCACCTTCATCTCATTCAGACGCTAAATAACCTAACCTGTTGATAAAGCGTCGTTAAATTACCTATAAATAATAATTGATAGGGTCTATTAAGATTTTGTCTCCCATAAGATCTAGAAATTTCTCAGATTTGTTGACATTTAACATTAGTTAAGTCACTTACTATCTATGTGTAAGTGTTAAAAGTGTATATAGAACAATGAAGAATTATTTAAATGTATGTTACTTGGACAACACTAATAAATCTGACCAATGAAAAACAATGCCGAGCTCCAACACAAGGTTTCCTTCATTGACTTTGTTCTCTAGCGACAGTGTGATAAGTGGATCAATTACATTTTCTAATATGTTCAGATACAATTCTCCAATCAGGTTTCCTTCATTAAAATCGGTCTAACAATATCTTCCCCAAAACTTCCAGCCCACACATTGATCTTCTGAAGAAACTGAGTGTTATCTCCACGAAATACATGAGGATTTTCAATGTTACAGTACTTAAAATTGTGTTTGTTGACAAACCCATTTAATAAAAAAGTCGTTTCCTCACTAAAGAAAATATTTTGTGTCAAATTTGGACCATCTTCAATTCTCTGAGACATCTGTTCACAAAATTCTACTCTTCTATCAAAATCATCTTCGCTGAGCTGTTGATGACTTTGTATTTTGTAGGGGAAAAATTTGTTCATTTTCAGCACTTTATGTATAGAACTAACAGAACTGTTTGTTACAGCAGCTACTTTTGATATGGAGGTGGTGGGTTCATTAATTAAATGACCTAGTATTTCAATCTGCGAAGTTTCATCAAGTTTTCTAGATTGGTCATTTGCTTTATTGCACACAGAAGCAGTTTCTTCAAATTTCCGTATTAGATCTATGACATCGGTAACTTGCATTTTTCTCAGAATGCCTCTCGATGAAAGCTCCAGCAGTTCCAAGAGCACAACGCTTGTAATTAAGGGGAGAAGATGGTATTTTTTGGTGAAAAATGAGTAAATTAAAAAAAATTCTTTGAAATACTCTGATATGTGTGGAATACATAGCATAACATTTTGTGGGTATTTGTGCCCTTATCGGATGTTGAGTCTCCATTTTTAAACTTCCTGCGCTATGGATTTTTAAATCACACGCCCCTTTTATTGTTGTTTCCGGTAAACCAAATTTTCAAAAAAAAAAAAAAATTTTTTTTCTTTAAAATATCCTTTGATATGTGTGGAATGCATTGCATAACATTTTGTGGGTATTTGTGCTCTTACCGGATGTTGAGACGTCATTTTTAAACTTCCTGCGCTCTGGATTTTTAAATCACACGCCCGCTTTTATCGGTTTCCAGTAACTTCATTTTTTTTTTTTTTTTGCTACATTGCCAGACAAAAATGGATGTAATTTCTGAACTATTAAACATACATGCATGAAATTTAGAACATACATTCATTAGACTATTAGGAAACTTTTCTCTGTAACAGAATTTTGTTAATTGATTTCATTAAAAAAATACGTCCGTTTGTTTGCAACAAAGTAAATCAGAAAATTGTTATTAAATTTCAATTGTTTATTTTACAAACATAGGGACTAATATCAAAATTCTGTTACAGACAGTTTGTAGAACATGCTTTTACAAATACATTGCAAAAACTGTTTGAATCTATCTTTAAGAACGGTTCAGGTATATCGGTTTTAGTACAATCCTGCATTGGGTATATATTTTTTTTCAAATTTGGGCCCCCAAATATTTTTTTTTTCAAAATATTTTTATTTGGTTGAGTTGCCACAGCTATGAACTCTCTACATACAAAAAATTTATATTTTACACCAAATAGGAAAAAAGTTAAAAAAATACCATCCTCTCCCCTTAACAAATAAAGACGTAGTTTTCCACTCATTAGTGTGCGACCTATAAATACTAGGCTTACTTAAAGTGCTTGAGCGATAACCTGAAAGTAAAACTAAAAATATACCAGAAGGAAAAGCCCTACGTAACTCCAAATGATAAAACAGAAAGTTGTTAAATATATGCAAATGATTTCGTTTGGTTGCGTGACGTTCCCCAATTCTTATTTCGTTTACATCTAACAACCAGATACATTCTGAGTTATTAAAACTTTCGCTCGTGTATTAATAACTTGATTAACACACTGTAATTACCCTCGACCACTACATCAGCTTCATTATAATTCAGTTGAGCGATATTTCTAATTCCTTATTGCTGTATGGAATGGACGTCAATTCAGGAAAGTAGAGAATAATTTCAATGAATTTACATGTCACCCTAAAATAAACATGTAGCACAACGAACATCTCGGCAATAGCTGTCCGTGTGCGTACGGTGCAATTCTTCCTTGTTCACTTCTTCATCGTTTTTGCTTTTGTGTTTTAATAACCTTTCTCAACTTCTTTCTTATTTTCTCTACTTTCAATCGTATTATTTTCTTGTTACCTTCTTATCTTCCGGGGTTCGATCCCGGGGCCGTCTATCCTGACTAGTGATTCTAGTGGTTTTCCATGTTCCTCCAGGCGTATGCTAGGATAGTGCCAATTTCAAGGTTCACGACCAGACTCTTCCCCAGTACTAATTATGCAGAGAGACCTGCACAATTTTAATGACTTATATAACTTCTGAACCAATAAGCAAACGTGTGCAATCTATTCTGAATTACAGAGTAAATGCGGGAGATTCCTCAGAATAAATGGTGAAAATGTTTTACACCTGCATCCATACACAACTGTGCTCGTCGCACCATATTCTGTGACGTTCTCCAAAGTGTATCCTCACTATATGGACCAAGACTATACAATTCAGTATTGAAAAACAATCCAGACCCAAGCAAGTTACACATTCTTAAATTTAAAAATAAAATGAAAATGTTTGTATGATATTTGATAAATTTTATTATTATTTTCTAAGTGTTACTAGCATTATATGGTACTAATTTTTATTATATTTATCTGATGCATGTAACCTATAAGATAAAACATTGTAATAAATACAAATAGATCATTTTCTTAATTAATAACAGTGTATATCTCCAATAAATGATTTCTTAGCATCGCCACAGATACACTTGATTGTACTTGTCACTATCTCTTGTCACTAGAGAGTTCTTGAAATTTATATTTTCCCCGCCGTTCATACAATATTTTGATATGATACCTCTTTCACAAAAGGGGAGATCTATAACTGACACTAGATTAATATATTTCAGTATTATTTGTATTTATCCTGGTAATAATGAACAGTTTGACTCGTAGACATTTTGTTTTTGCAGCTTTAACTTCCCACGATTGTACGAGAAGATTCGAAGAGAACGGCAGTTACGTATACTTTCGGCTCCCCCCTACTACCATTAATGCACAACACAATGTCAATACGGCGGTTGCTGTCGTCTGCGATACAACAAACTTTTCTGTTGATTTTCGAGTTCGTCATTTTTTCCGGTTATTATATGCTTATTTAGGTTGTGTTAACTCTCGCTAGTATATTTTATTTTATCCGTCTTAGTATTTATTTTATTATTGTAAATATTTTTGTTTTATCACTATTATTATTATTATTATTATTATTATTATTATTATTATTATTATTATCATTATTATTATTAATGTTATTATTAATGAATTTTTTAGTATTACAATCTTTGTATCATTTCTGTCACGATTATGCTATTATTATTATTATTATTATTATTATTATTATTATTATTATTATTATTGTTACTATTATTTCTATCATCAGCATTATTAGTTGATCCCTGTAAAATTTATGTAGACTACTGGACTGTACCCGAGCACGAGCATATGCTCATTTCGGGTATCCATACATATGTATTAATTTCAAATGTAAATTGTAAATAAATTTGAATTTGAATTTGAATTTATGTTGCTGATTTCATTCCTAATGGAGTTCATCAAGTGACCGCGCTTTATTCTTGTATACTCTGTTCTTAATTAGCCCCATAAGAATAAATTCGGAGAGGGTAGGTCAGGTGATCTGGGGGGCCACAGATTTTTTAGATTAGGCGATCACCGAAGAAGCCGGCTATATTTTATTTATTTATTTATTTATTTATTTATTTATCCATTCATCCAGCTATGACAGGGGAAATCATCGTGCTAACCACACGATACCTCCATTATGGTTGGATGATCGTCCACCTCTGCTTCGACATGTAGAGACCAGGAGCCGACTGGTCGGTCTGGGTCCTTAAGGGACTGTAGCGCCAGGATTACTAATAATCTTTAAACATCTGAGAATAAAATAAAATAAAACAAACTGAATTTTTTTATATTTTCACTGACACTCATTTTTAACTCCAACTGAAAATCTGGTAAGAAAAACGAAGCTGAAACTCTGTGTAGCCTTTCTTCTCTCTGCTGAAAGGTCCAAATAATATGAAGACTCCTTCCCTCGCATTTTGGCTAAAGTAAATCCCTGAGAGGATAAAAATAAAGGAGGGAGCATTCCAAGCAAATATGCTTGATATCGGTGCGACGGATATGACGTCAAACTACACCCTTTATGCCCCATAATCCTCCGCGAAATACCGCTAATCGCCAAATATTCAATTGCTACTATCGGTTTCTGCCATACGTAAACGGTTTAGAATGGATGTAGAGGTAACAGGAGTATTAGCAGATTATTGCATCAATATAAATTTCACTGTACATTTATTAAAAGTGTTATGGTTGTGACATGGACTGAACACTTCATTTCTTTTCCACATTCTTTCTCTTATCAAGAAGGATGTTGGCACTCCTTCATATGTTAAAGCATAGGGGGACATATCAACGGACATATTCTACAGTTGAGCCGAACAGAATATTAGCTTATTTATAAAAAAAAGTAACACTTGCTGAACTTTACACTTTTGAAATATTCATAACAACACGAAACAATTTGTAATCGTAATAATATGAACAAAACAGCTGGTAAATACACCGGAAAAAGAGATGAACTATGGGTAATTTGACGGCCATACTAGTACACCTTTTTGGTTCCACCGTTTCAATCTTATGGACCAAGGTTGGTAAATCCGTTCTTTCTTTGCAGACGCGGCGGGGAGGCCGATGGCCACTCTGGCGGGGCTGCTGCTGGTCCTGCTGACGGGGGCCACTCTGTAGCAGCCGACAGTCTTCGACCGCAGTGCCGATGCTTCCTTTTCATTATTGAAAATGTGAAAAATATTGCAGTAATGTCTACAATATAATATGTAAACTCGGGCAATTACTGTCGCCCATTCTATTCTAAAATCTTTGTTATGGTGCAGCAATAAATACGTAAATATGTGTTACGTCCACAAAATGAAGACATATCCCCATGTACACAATTTGTTTGCAAAGTCTCTATCTACTTTGGTGTAAAAGCAATTTGTTTTCTAAATGCTATGTATAGACTTCACTCGAGGTGTTTTAGACGAAATAGTTTGTGTTCATTATTTTATTTCCTTCTTCATTAAAAACTTACTCATCTAATGTAGTTCATAAATGATCAATAAGAGGGCTTATATAGCTGTCTTGATGGTCAGTCTGAAGTTCAACCCCGATTCAGTTATGCGGCCACCCGCAACGCAGTGTAGAGGAGAGGGTGATGCGATGAGTGAAAAGCAAATATTTCGATAAGAAACGCAGGCTTGGCCATTATAACAAGGTTTACAGGCAGTACAGTACTTAATAAATTCGTCACTTCATGATAACAATTATAAAGAAAATTAATAGGACTTACAACAATTTATTGTTGATAATACTAAAAACTGAAACAACTTTTTTGTCTCTCAGACTGACATATAAACAAAAATGTAACTTCCAAATAATTAAGGTACTTATATACCCTTAATTTTTCATTTTCCTTAAAAAAATTATTTTTTATTTTTATGTTACCTGAAAGCTTGAACTTCCTTAGTTTTCAAATATATATCAGTTTTGTCTCTCTATGATGTTTGGTTATTTAATTGGTTGATTTGTATTGACCGGAAGCACTTTTTCTTTAAACCGGAAGTGCAGTTCTGCAAGAATATATCCATCAGGTAGAGCTAGGATTTATCTGAGTATAGCTGAGTCGATGTGAAGCCGGTTAAGAAGGTTTTAAGCCTGGTTGACAAGATTCGAAATGCAGGAAAAGTCACAAGGACTAGACAATGCAGCTTTTAAACCCCCGCTGTTTTGTAAGTAGCGCTTAAGAGGATTAAAGACCCTTAGCGCTAACTAATGGAAGTACTGAATGACAAGTATGAGGAGTGGGAGGAATGGCTTGCATGTTTGTAAACTATACCGACTAAAAATATTAGTTTTTACTACATACGAATCCTAGCCATCACATTCTGTCAATTTCATATATTTTTTCGTTTAACAGAAATTCGAATTTGGGATAGAGTTTCACTGTATTATTTTTCATACAGTCAGGAAGCTATGTGTTTGGTTTTACAATTTTTCATATCCACAGGATGTAGATTATTTTTCTCTACGTTTAGTTTTTCAGCATTTTACAACACAATGCTAACACAGAGTGCACTTAGAATTGAGATATTTTCATCATTCTTTCACCAAAATGAAGCTGATTGATACAAAAAGTATCCTACTGCTTAAGAAAGTTAATTTAAAATTCAAGATCTTAATTTTTTATTTTTATGTTTGAAATTTTCAAAAAAATAAAATTACATTTTTATTTAATGGAATAAGATAAGGAAAAAATAAGATAAGGAAAAACTATTTTCACAGCTTATTCTGTGTTCTTTTAGTAGTAAGACAGTGAAATAAATTTTGTTCTAACATAAAAACTGTGGGCTAAAAACTAAAATAAATTTCAGATTTCGATTTTAAAAACTGCCTCCCTGCCCTCCCAAAAATATTTGAATTTATTTTGTGTGAAAATCCTTAATTATGTGTGAAGGAATCGGGGAGAAAAGAGTTTTTAAAATGTGGATAAAAATTGCAAATTTTTCTTCCATGGGTAGATAAGTACCTTGACATTCTTCAACCTGTTCCACTAGAGCAATGGTGGGCATTCCTGCGGTATTGCCGCAGTGACGTCAGACCTCAGCGAAGCATCAAATTTACCCCCTACCTTCCCCTTCCCCCACTCCATGAAGATACTGCGCGTGTACGTGGCGGATTAAACTGGATTCCTGTACTTCGGAGCTTCATTAGTGACACAATGTCTTTCACAGAATCATATGAATCGAGAGGATATCACAATTACAAGAAAGGCGGTTCTTTCATTTCTCAAGTTTAGGATAAGTTACAAATATTCAGGACGCGAAATTAAATATGTACATTCTTAAAATAGATCACCTGTTATACGAGTTCAAAGAACACAGATTCAGTGATTTTCAAAGGATGGAGAAAGAGTTTAATATTTTGCCACTCCTTTTCATATTTAAATTGAAAATGTTATCTCAGAATTGCAGGTAGAGGTACTGGATTTGCAGAATGATGGCTTCTTGAAAGCAGAATGTGAAGGTCTACTGGGGGCTAAAAATGTTTAAAGATGTCCAGTACTGCATATCCACTGCTTAGACAGTTTGATTAAAAAGATAATGAGTACCGTCATTTCCCATAACTATGGTCCTGGAACATAACTATTGTCCACGATACAACTATTCAAATTTTGTACTCCATAACGTAGTACGTCGTTTATCTGTATTTTTGCTGTACTGTAGTTTGAATTCAAGTCACTGCAGCTATCTATGAACGGTCTATGTTACTTCTACAATGATCTTTGAATGGTTGTATCGTGGACCATAGTTGTGTCCCAGGACCATAGTTACGGGAAATGACGGTATGTATTCATCAACCTACCAGTGCAAACAGCTGTTTTCTAAAATTAAATTTATAAAGTCCAGCCACAGATCCCGCTTAAGCGATGCTCATCTCCTTGCGCAACTGAAAATAGCGTGCACAGATATAATCCCAATTTCGAAGAAATTGCTTTGAAAAATGATTAATTAAATATCACGTGAATGGACTATTCTAATTACATGTGGTAGGTAGGAGTGTAGTGGCGTAACTGTCTGTAAATCCGTCACTGCACTGTAGAGTGCAACCCCTCCCACAGTATGTAGTTGCCATTTAAATCCTGTCTTGTGGGTTGCGTTCATTTTGTCCGCCACTGCACTAGTGCGTAAAACTCAGGTCTTATATCTGTTGTCAGTCGAAATTGATCAGAAAGTTCGCTAACTGATACTCCAGACCTATATTTAGATTTTATTGTAAACAGTTGTACCCAACATAGGTCGTACTAAACAACATCAGTAATTGGCGTATTCAAAGAAACGATGATCTGGATATTTATTTTTACAAAAATGTTTGAAAAGATTGTACGTTGTCACCATATTGAAGACTTCCACTGTGCATGAAATTGTCTCTTTCTTGAGGTACAGATCGAGAAGCAAAATTTAGACCACCTGAATTGTCCAAGTTCCAGTTTTAACATACTGCGCAGGCTCAGGAAATACTGAGTAATCTCTTGTTAAGTTTTGTAGTTTCATAAGGACTCGAAGTTTACAGCACTCATAGTATGATGGGATGTATTTAAAAACATATGAGTAGATTTTAAGCATAAAATATGTCACTGATTTTAAATCTTTTGCTGATCATGATAAGAGATAACATCTTATAAACGTAAAAAAGTTTACTGAAGTTCAAATAAAAATACTCAAATCATATGACTGCTTTCAATTTATTTGTGTAATCTTCCCTAAAGAAGAGATGGGCCGACTCTCGGTAGCGCAAAGTCTATGGTCTATAGAGCGATTCATACGATAACATTGTGCCAATATTTCGCTTACTTGGTTACTGAGCGTCCGATTCAATTACTATTGAATCAGCGCTGCCAACAACTGCACGATCTGGATCGTACATTTAAAGGTAATTTTTTTTATGTTGCCTAAAATGTACGATCAAACCGGTGAATGAAACGTCAGATTTGCTATTCTACAAACAAACAGTAAGCCTATTATTATTATTATTATTATTATTATTATTATTATTATTATTATTATTATTATTATTATTATTATTATTATTAAGGGTTAAATCTAAATGTAAAATAATATAGCAACGGTAGATAGTATTTTGTTCTATTCCCGGCCTGTTTTTTTACCAAAGCTCTCTGTTCAAGGCATTATATCTTCTTAGATAAAAGCTATACAATCGTGTCCATTTGCACCACATAACTGGTTCAAATACGTGTCCATTGTTCTGAAGATTACCTAACCTCTAGGCCAGTGATGTCAAAGCAAGCGCATTTTTCTTACCTTGACGTCGTGCGCGGGAATCAAGCGCTCCGCATGGAAGGAGGAATAAGAAGCTTGTTGGATTAAAAAAACAGTGGTGCACAAACTTCAAACGGAACCTGAAATTTTATGTTGTTATTTTTATATGGCTTCTTTCTATTTGATATTAACTATATTGTCTGTAAAACAAAATTATTTATTCCAATTTCTTAATATTGCAGTTGTGTTTTAAACGTTAATAACATAATAAAGAGTAAAGAAGGAATATTCACATAAATTCCATATTCCCTACAACTATACTGTACTAAGTGAATGAAACACATCATTCATAAACAAAAAGAGATTGAGTATTATGTGATAAGTTGGAATTGATCTTTGTGGTATATTTAGCCTTATAAAAGTAATCAATGAACTAATCAAAACAATGTTATAGTACAAAGTAAATTTACCTAGGCACTGTATATGTTTTAAGTGTAACTAATATTCCATAACAAAACTCTTATCGCATTATACTTTTAAGGTGATATTGGTGCGCAACTTCCTATCATCAAATATTAAATTATTTTCTCGAAACCTGCTGAAGCTGACATTTTTACAACACATGGGTGTATATATTTTGCTTATGATGTAACAGTAGTTGCTTTGTTAATTCATTTCCTTACAAACAATTTTCCATGCGAATATTTTCAAAATTTGTAATACACTATCTTCAGTAATACGTATTTACAGTATATTAGATTTACGAAAACATTATTTCAGTACCTGCAAGGCTACTAAATAAATAGGCCTATATCTGAAAATTTCACTTTTCTATAAAAAAAAAGTTGAAAAAATATTCCTTTTGAATAAAAAAACAAATTTGTGAAAAATGAGCATTAAAATTAAAACTTACATGAATAATTTCGAAGGAAAAATTGTTCGGGGGCCGGGTATCGAACCTTTGGTTAAATGTACCAACGCTCTACCAACTGAGCTACCCGGGAACTCTGCCAGACACCGATCCAATTGTTTTCCTCTGTATCCACAGACCTCAAAGTGGGCTGACAACCGTCAAGCAACAAACATTGAGTGCACACTAACTCTGTGTGACTTAAATTGTGGTTTTCTGTTAACGAATAGTGATGTGTATTATGCAAATCAAGCATTCAACTTACATTCTTATAATGCATTTATACTTCTCAGACAAATCTAAAAATTAACATGGATACAGTTTTGGTAAGTTCTCTTCCCTTTATCCACTGAATCAGTGCTGGCCATCCCTGTATATAGCTCGACCAAGCGGCATACACTATCTCACTCGTCTATCTCTTTCCTTTCCGTTGTAAAGCGCTCAGGCTTTCCTGAGCTCTAAAGCGCGCGCTTGCGCTTATGAGCATCAATTGACATGACTGGTCTAAGCGCTCTTCACTTCGTCTTTGCAGTCCGTGTTTGAGAAACATCATTTGCAACACTTACAAAGCGAACTAATTAATCAATGCTGTATGGTGTATGTAAACAGAACGTTTATAAGTCAGTTACAGCATGGCTAGCACGGGTGATATTAAACGACACTATGAATCTTAATGAAGTCGGTGGTAGAAAATGAAGCACAATACTTACTTTGTGGAAATGTTATTAACACTGTTAGAAAATTCCATTAGAGCAATATTTTAAAACATACGATATTAATCAATATGAAGATGTTGTAGATGGTTTTGGCACAACAGTTTAAATCTACAGGGACATCATTTTATTTTTACTAACATTTTTAATATTAGCCTGGCTATGCCTTTAGAGAACCGAAAACACAGTTTGCTATCCCCTTCCACGACTGTAGTTCGATGATACTGGCGAAAAATACTAACAAACCACTTTACTAGGTATAGGAGGGAAGAAAAGTAGTTCATCCATTTACGTAAACTAGGAAATATCGCGATTTTGAATTCGATAATTTTCATTAGGTTTTTGTTTAAACAAAATACAGTACTGTATTAAGAATAAGTGTTTTTACTCACGAACTGAGTTATCCATGCGAACGTATTCATTATGCAGTGTATATTGTACTGTCTACGGCACATTAGCGTACAATATAGAGAATGAAGTTAAATTAAAAAATAACCATAATATGAATATTTAAACACATTTTTGAAAATGGTGGCCGTTCATTTCGATACAGGCTTCAGTTCTTTTGTGCATATTATCGAACTATAGACTATTGCATCTAATTCCAATTACCAGTTTCGTCCTTCGTACTAGTAACTCGTGTTGAAATAATTCTGTACCTACTCTATAAAAGAGTACCTTAAGTACTGTAAATTCAATCTTCACTTCTGCCCGATCCGCACAGATAAAATTACTCAGACATGCTATTTACTGTCCGTCCAAGTGGTTATGCTGCAGGATCGTAGAAAGAGGGGAAATCACGTGACGGTTAATTACTTAACGAGGTCCATTTATTTAAGTTATTTTAAACAGTTGTATTATATTACAACAGAAATTAATGTTTTCGGAAAAGAGCCAAGACAGCCCAGCTTTTACAGAGGGGGGAGCAGAAGCAGGTGGGGGAAATCGGGATGCAACGTAGTTAAACGGACAGTACCCGTGCGAAAATATAATAATATAATTCAATATTGAAAGCTCTTTCGTCACTGGAAAACGCGAACATATTTCAGAATCATACTATAATCACTAACTCAGTGCTGTTTACTATATGCGGCCTTGATTCTGTGTGGACGGTTGAACTTCATTAGTAGAAGGGGTGGGAGTGAAGTACATTCAAAAACTCAGTTACAATAAAAATTGAAGTAAAAATAAAAATGATGTCCCTGTATATTGATGACAAGAGTGTACGAACTTTTCCCTATTTTGTACTGTGACTTAAAATGTAAGCACAGCGACATTACTATAAACTGTTCTAAAATGACAGCTGTTATTTCACACGCTAATATTTATGAATTATTTGTCACAGCTTAACGTTTCAATAACCAGTTTATGATTTGCAGCCTTTCATGTCTAGCGTAAAATATGAGCGACAAAAGAAAAAAGCTTGAGTGCAAAACTAGTTTTGTATAGTTGTATTGCTTCACGTTGTGTAATCGACCTGGACAGTAAAAGTAGGCTATGTATGATTTGTCAGCTAACACAATAATCAAAATTTCGAATAGATAAAAAGCATTACTATTACAAAGCATAAATGTTTGCAGAAAAGTATCCTGTTGGTAACAGCCGTAGAAAATCTGCAATAAGTATCTTACTAACAGCAAGCCAACCTAAGACATGACCTAGAACAGGGAAAAATGGCATCGTTGTCACTAGACTAGACTAGACGGCACTTCGGAAGGCGGTCAGCTAATACATGCGCCGTAGCATTTCTGGTATGTGACGTCACAAGCTTGTACAGTAGAACCAGTTAGAATCAGTCTATAACAAGTACTTCCAGAGTTCGTTTGTTCACGTATGAGTGTTCCAATACAGTGGGGCCCAATTGTATAAAACTCCCTGACTAAAGATCAACTTTGATCGAAGATCGAAAAGTGAACCGAGTTCAGATTCTTCTTCTATTGTATAAAACTTTTCTGCGATCAAATTACCTTGGTTCAAATGCAATCTAAGTTCACGTGAAAAGAATTTGGCAACATCGCATAAACAGGTGAAATATGTGATGCGCCGACCATGTTGTACAAGTTTGTTCAGTGTTGCCAATCTAGCGACTTTAACTCTTTTTCAATAACAATTTCTTTTAACTTTTGCATTGCTTAAATAGGGGTTTAGCAAACTTTTTAGCACCCCATAGTGACAAAATTTAATCTTTCTTTGTTGATAATGAGAAATCTAGCGACTTTACAACTACTTTTTGGCGACTTTCCGTATAACACTCTGTTGGAGACACTGGTTTATTTGTGCAATGTAAATAATGGCGGACAATAAGAAGAAGGTTGACTGTTCTCCAAATTGCTATCATGTTATGGTGTTTGATACTGCTAAACATAATAAAATTTATAAAACGACAAATTGAAAATTTATGAATGTACCTATCACAATCTTTAATAATTATTGGTTGTCATAAACCTAATATAATTATAGGTTATGTTATTTGATACTGCTGTACACGATAGAGCCTTATAAAATATAAGATTGTTTGTGTATTAAGGCAAGAAATTGAAAAAAAATATATATATATATATATATATATATATATATATATACTGTACGTGTAACTACCATATCTATTAATATTAATAACAATGGTTATTCTATTTGCACAGTCTGCCACTCGTATATTTCAAACAGAAAAGAAATAGGCCTAAGTGAACTTGGATCATCTAACTTAATCGGAGAAATTTCTTCAGTCAGAGTTGACTTCAGTTTGAGACAAATTAATCTCAGATTAGACTTTATACAACACAAAATTCCAAGTTCAGCTAGAACAAGGATCAATTTAACCTCTGATCTAAGATTAAATGGTTTATACAATCAGCCCTGAATAAGTAAAACTAACATTTACTGTGTATATGTAAGATAAATAAATGGAAGAATAGACTGTAAAAAGACAAGTATTGCACAGGCAGGCGCGGAAAATAGTGTTTAAGGTGTATAATTATTTTAAAAACGTTGACGAGCAGAACGCTGCCGGCCATCTTGAGCTGGCTGCAACGTTGCCAACGCGCAAGAAACGTCTGTAGAAGCATGGTTGTGGGATTGAGAAACGTGCAAAGAATATTGTTAGTGAAGAAAAGAAGGTTTGTTTGGTGTCATGCTTACGGTAATCAATGGCCACGGTCATTATTGTCTTTTGATAATTTCAATTCTCTATTGCGCTATTTGTATTGCACGTGCGCGTGAAGTACGATGTGGCAATGCTGTACCACAGTCTAGTATATACAGTCGCGAAGCTCAATACGTAGTAAATATGCAAACATTAGGTAGTTGCTCACCACTAGGACCGCTAATATCGCCTCATTACAGGCAATGCAAAATAGTACCGTAACAGTCTATTGTTTCTAGCACCCTCAAAACTCAAGCTTCGTGACTGTATATAGTAGACTGTGGCTGTACGCTGCCTTGCACTCTCTATCTGTCTCTCTCGACGCAAACGCTAGCAGACTACCGTCGTCGACTCTAGCAATAGTGACGTCACAGGGGCAGCGCAGTAAACTGTCTTTGCTTCACCCCCTCCCTTCCGTCCAACTCCCCTAAAGCTCCAGTACACAGGCATCTATCAGCGGCGGGTAACATGATTAGATATAAATTGCTTCTTTCTCAAAACCTTCAACGTCTCTTTGGAAACGTGTGTTTAAGGAAGAATGGGAGGAACAGTATTTTTTGTGCACATGGTGACAATGTAGATGCTCTTGTGTTCTAAAATTCTAATAGGCACTTATAAATCAAACGTCTAGCGACATTATGACACGTCATAAGATTATGACGAAATTATAGTTAAGCATGAACATATCCAATGTATGTAAACGGAAATGTATACAGTAGAAAATAAGTATAAACATAACACTTTCTTTTCGTAGGGCTGGATGGGACGAAATAAATAAATAAATAAATAAATAAATAAATAAATAAATAAATAAATAAATAAATGAATGAATGAATGAATGAATGAATGAATGAATGAATGAATGAATGAATGAATGAATGAATGAATGAATGAATGAATGAATGAATGAATGAATGAATGAATGAATGAATGAATGAATGAATGAATGAATGAATGAATGAATGAATGAATGAATGAATGAATGAATGAATGAATGAATGAATGAATGAATGAATGAATGAATGAATGAATGAATGAATGAATGAATGAATGAATGAATGAATGAATGAATGAATGAATGAATGAATGAATGAATGAATGAATGAATGAATGAATGAATGAATGAATGAATGAATGAATGAATGAATGAATGAATGAATGAATGAATGAATGAATGAATGAATGAATGAATGAATGAATGAATGAATGAATGAATGAATGAATGAATGAATGAATGAATGAATGAATGAATGAATGAATGAATGAATGAATGAATGAATGAATGAATGAATGAATGAATGAATGAATGAATGAATGAATGAATGAATGAATGAATGAATGAATGAATGAATGAATGAATGAATGAATGAATGAATGAATGAATGAATGAATGAATGAATGAATGAATGAATGAATGAATGAATGAATGAATGAATGAATGAATGAATGAATGAATGAATGAATGAATGAATGAATGAATGAATGAATGAATGAATGAATGAATGAATGAATGAATGAATGAATGAATGAATGAATGAATGAATGAATGAATGAATGAATGAATGAATGAATGAATGAATGAATGAATGAATGAATGAATGAATGAATGAATGAATGAATGAATGAATGAATGAATGAATGAATGAATGAATGAATGAATGAATGAATGAATGAATGAATGAATGAATGAATGAATGAATGAATGAATGAATGAATGAATGAATGAATGAATGAATGAATGAATGAATGAATGAATGAATGAATGAATGAATGAATGAATGAATGAATGAATGAATGAATGAATGAATGAATGAATGAATGAATGAATGAATGAATGAATGAATGAATGAATGAATGAATGAATGAATGAATGAATGAATGAATGAATGAATGAATGAATGAATGAATGAATGAATGAATGAATGAATGAATGAATGAATGAATGAATGAATGAATGAATGAATGAATGAATGAATGAATGAATGAATGAATGAATGAATGAATGAATGAATGAATGAATGAATGAATGAATGAATGAATGAATGAATAAATAAATAAATAAATAAATAAATAAATAAATAAATAAATAAATAAATAAATAAATAAATAAATAAATAAATAAATAAATAAATAAATAAATAAATAAATAAATAAATAAATAAATAAATAAATAAATAAATAAATAAATAAATAAATAAATAAATAAATAAATAAATAAATAAATAAATAAATAAATAAATAAATAAATAAATAAATAAATAAATAAATAAATAAATAAATAAATAAATAAATAAATAAATAAATAAATAAATAAATAAATAAATAAATAAATAAATAAATAAATAAATAAATAAATAAATAAATAAATAAATAAATAAATAAATAAATAAATAAATAAATAAATAAATAAATAAATAAATAAATAAATAAATAAATAAATAAATAAATAAATAAATAAATAAATAAATAAATAAATAAATAAATAAATAAATAAATAAATAAATAAATAAATAAATAAATAAATAAATAAATAAATAAATAAATAAATAAATAAATAAATAAATAAATTCAAAATAACGTTCCGGTACCAAAATATGTAATGAAACAAGCTATGAGTCAAAGGGAACTTCATGCAAGTTATGTTATTTCTTTGAAAATCGCAAGATCATTGGAGTCTTATAATGAAGGAAAGTTTATTAAACCATGTCTGAGTAAAGCTGCTAACATTATTTGTCCCGAATAATCTGATGTTTTTAACAATATTAAATTATCCACACCGACAATACAAAGCTGAACGAGAAATAAAAAATCAAAGATTCTCTCGCTTTAGTTGGAAACACAGATATTGAGAGAGTAGAATTGGTAATGTTCACCCGCGGAGTTACGAAGGATCTCTCTGTATAAAAATATTAATTGCACTTAAAGGAAATACAACAGGACAGGAATTATTCCAAGCATGAAGAAAATATATAGAACAAATGAATCTGAACATAAATCAACTTGTATCTGTAGTAACAGACGGGACTCGAAATACGACTTTAAAAAAAGTCTACTAGGTCGGTTAACGTGTTATTAAGAGAGGTGGAAATAAGTGAGAACATAAAACGTTGTCATTATACAGGAACATCATTTTATTTTTACTTCAATTTTTATTGTACCTGAGTTTTTTAATGTACTTCACTCCCACCCCTTCTACTAATGAAGTTCAACCGTCCTCCACATACAGTCATAGTAGCCTTACGGTCATTGAAAACAGTACGTTCCAAAAATATGTTCGCGTTTCCCAGTGACGAAAGAGCTTTCAATATTGAATCATTTTCGCACAGGTACTGTCGTCCATTTGCCTACGTCGTATCCCGGTTTCCCCACCAGCTTTTATTCGCCAGCTAGTGGCTGGGCTGTCTTAGCTCTTTTCTGAGAACATTAATTTCTGTTAGGAATTGGACGTCTACGTAATATTATACAACTGTTTAAAACAACTTAAATAAAAGAGCCTCGTTAAGTAATTAACTGTCACGTGATTTCCTCCCTTTCTACGACATAACCACTTCGACGGACAGTAGATAGTATGTCTGAGTAATTTTAACTTTTCGGATCGGGCAGAAGTGAAGATTGAATTTACAGTACGTAAGGTACGGTACTCTTTTATAGAGAAGGTATAGAATTATTTCAACATGAGTTACTTGTACGAAGAACGAAACTGGTAATTGGAATTAGGTACAATAGTCTATAATGCGATAATATGCACATTAGAACTGAAGCCTGTATCGAAATGAACGGCCACCATTTTCAAAAATGTGTTTAAATATCCATATTATGATTATTTTTCAATTTAACTTCATTCTCTATATTGTACGTTAATGTGCTGTAGACAGTATAATATACACTGCATAATGAACACGTCCACATGGACAGCTCAGTTCGTCATTGTTAATACTGTACTGTATTTTGATTAAACAAAAACCTAATGAAAATGATCAAACTCAAAAGTGCAATATTTCCTAGTTTACGTAAATGAACTACTTTTCTTCCCTCCTATACCTAGTAAAGTGATTTGTTTGTACAGGGACATCATTTTATTTTTACTTCAATTTTTATTGTACCTGAGTTTTTGAATGTACTTCGCTCCCACCCCTTCTACTAAGGAAGTTCACCCGTCCTCCACACAGATCCAAGACTGCATAGTCATAGTAGCCCTACGGTCATAGTAAACGGAACGTTCCAAAAATTTGTTCACGTTTTCCAGTGACGAAAAAACTTTCAATATTGAATCATTTTCGCACAGGTACTGTCGTCCGTTTGCCTACGTCGCATCCCGGTTTCCCCCACATGCTCCTATTCGCGTCTCTGTAAAGGCTAATGGCTGGGCTGTCTTAGCTCTTTTCTGAAAACATTAATTTCTGTTATGAATTGGACGTCTACGTAATATTACATAACTGTTTAAATTAACTTAAATAAAAGGACCTCGTTAAGTAACTGTCACGTGATTTCCTCCCTCTCTACGACCCTGCGACATAAACACTTGGACGGACAGTAGATAGTATATCTGAGTAATTTTATCTTTTCGGATCGGGCAGAAGTGAAGATTGAATTTACAGTACGTAAGGTACTCTTTTATAGAGTAGGTACAGAATTATTTCAACATGAGTTACTGTTACAAAGTACGAACCTGGTAATTGGAATTACGTACAATAGTCTATAGTGCGATAATATGCACATTAGAACTGGAGCCTGTATCGAAATGAATGGCCACCATTTTAAAAAATGTGTTTAAATATCCATATTATGATTATTTTTCAATTTAACTTCATTCTCTAATGTGTACGCTAATGTGCTATAGAAAGTATAATATACACTGCATAATGAACACGTCACATGGACAGCTCAGTTCGTGAGTAAAAACACTTACTGTTAATACTGTACTGTATTTTGATTAAACAAAACCCTAATGAAAATGATCAAACTCAAAAGTGCAATGTTTCCTATTTTACGTAAATGAACTACTTTTCTTCTCTCCTATACCTAGTAAAGTGATTTGTTTGTATATTACGCCAGTATCATCGAACTCCAGTCGCGGAAGGGGGTAGCAAACGGCGTTGATCCAGAGGTATAGGCAAGTTAATATTAAAAGTATTAGTAAAAACAAAATGATGTCCCTGTATAACACCCAGACTGGCTTACATTAATTTAAAATGCTCTCCATATAAAAAAATAATGTGTAGTCCTATCATAGGTTGCCTGCCGCTACCCTACTTGCTATGTTTTTCTCTATATTCAATATATTTAGGAACACTTGTTATCTGAACGAAAACTTGTAATATCTAAACATAGATCGTGACTAGCAGACAAAATTTTACGAGTTGTATTAAGAGTGACAATTTTTGACGTATTTTCCAAGGTTTTTGCAGCACAGTAGAAATAAGGGTGAAATAAAATATAATCTGTCCATCTACAGGGACATCATTTTATTTTTACTAACATTTTTAATATTAACCTGGCTATACCTTTCTATTAACGATTGAAACAGGAAACACCGTTTGCTACCCCTTCCAAGACTGCAGTTCGATGATACCGGCGTAAAATACAAATTACTTTACTAGGTATAGGAGGGAAGAAAAGTAGTTCATCCATTTATGTAAACTAGGAAATACCGCAATTTTGAGTTTGATAATTTTCATTAGATTTTTGTTTAATCAAAATACAGTACTGTATTAACACTTAGTGTTTTTACTCACGAATTGAGCTATCCATTCGGACGTATTAATTATGCAGTGTATATGGTACTGTTACAGCACATTAGCGTACAATATAGAGAATGAAGTTAAATTGAAAAAAATCATAATATGGACATTTAAACACATTTTTCAAAATGCTGGCCATTCATTTCGATACAGGCTTCAGTTCTTTTGTGCATATTATCGCACTATAGACTATCGTACCTAATTCCAATTATCAGTTTCTTCCTTCGTACGAGTAACTCATGTTGAAATAATTCTGTACCTACTCTATAAAAGAGTACCTTACGTACTGTAAATTCAGTTTTCACTTCTGCCCGATCCGAAAAGATAAAATTACTCAGAAATGCTATCTACTGTCCGTTCAAGTGGTTTTGTCGCAGGGTCGTAGAAAGGGGGGGGGATCACGTGACAGTTACTTAACGAGGCCCTTTTATTTCAGTTATTTTAAACAGCTGTATAATACTCGTATTACGTAGACGTCCAATTCCTAACAGAAATTAATGTTTTCAGAAAAGAGCTAAGATACCCAGCTACTAGACTTAACAGAGGGGCGAACAGAAGCAGGTGGGGGAAACCGGGATGCGACGTAGGCAAACGGACGACAGTACCTGTACGAAAATATGATTCAATATTGAAAGCTCTTTCGTCACTGGAAAACGCTAACATATTTCTGGAGCGTACTATGCTCGCTAACTCAGTTACTGCTTACGCGCCCTCGGCTCTGTGTCGTGAACGGTTGGAAGTTTACTAGTAGAAGAGGTGGGAGTGAAGTACATTCAAAAACTCAGGTACAATAAAAATTGAAGTAAAAATAAAATGATGTCCCTATATAAATCAATATTGTGTAGTCTTTGTCAGATGATTGGGTTGAGGTCCGCCACTGGGATCCGAACGAAGTGCTCTTTACTCCTCGACTGATATTACATCTTATGTTTTGCAGCTTGCGTCTAGTGATGTCATCGTGAGTACAAATTTTCTGACGGTTGACCTAGGGCCACGGTCTCTGGGGGGTGGGGGAGGATGACAGTAACTTGGCCTGAGGGAAATTTCGAAATTGTGGGAAATTGTTCCAATTGAAGTTACCAACATGGTAACAAAACCATGTTCTGTTTACACCTCGATTTTCTGCAACGCCAACAATACATCAGAGCATTATAAGCTGCGCAAATTACTGCTGAACCCTGACTTGCGGACTTTCATTTAAACTCGTCGCTGTTAAATCGACAGTCAATTAACAAGAGACAAAATATCAAACAAGATAAGAAATGAGTATCCATGATTAATTGATATAGGCTTACAAACCTATTATTCTGATTAATTCGTCTTCAGAAAAATTTCCAAAATCTCCAACGTTTGTACTCGCCACTTCGATATAGTGCGGCTAAGGGAAAGGTCGTATCGGAAGCAGATCGCCATTGTATTGTACGTTTGCTCGGAGAAAAAGCAGGGGAAAGGATGCAATAAGTGAGTAACCTACCGAAGCAGTGGTTGTTACACAACTCGACACGCGACTAAGGAAGCAGCGTTGCAACATCTATTAGAGTATGTCATTTAAACGTCCGACTTACGATCTATGTTTATTTTCGCTAATAACATGTCATTTTTGTTAGCTTATTTTTATTATTATTATTACTTTTATTATTATTACTGTTATTATTATTACTATAATTACTGTATTATTATTATTATTATTATTATTATTATATTTATTATTATTTATTTATTATTATATATTTATAATCATTCAATAAGAATGCTTGGTTTAATAAGGTCTATAACCTATTCTTTTTCTACTCCTGAGTCACTATTAATTCTATACTTTACTTTGGTTCGCTCTAAACTTGAATATGCATCTGTAGCCTGGAATTCCATTACTTCAACCGATTCGGTTAAATTGGAAAACATTCAAAGAAAATTTATTTCCTTATGTGCTTTTCGATATATACCCAATTCCACTGACTTTAACTATGATATTACCTGTAAATATTTTAACTGTTGTAGCCTTTATGCTAGACGTCTAAATCTTGATTATCAATTTTTTTGCAAAGTCATCAAGGGTGATATTGATTGTGAGTCTATCATAAACAATATCAGCCTTCGTATTCCTACAAAAGGTTTAAGATTTCAAAAAAAATTTTATAACCGAAATTCAAAATCACTTTCTCCAGTCTGTAGATGCATAAAATATGCCAATTTGCATGGGCACAATTTAGATCCTTTTAAGGTTTAGTTTCGTTTTGATTATTAGTTTTCACTGTTTGTACTCAATTTTATTTATGTATGTTTTTATTATTTAAGATATTATTTATTTTTGTTTTGCACCTTTGTATCTTCTGTTTGTGTATTGTGCTGAACTATAATTGGCCTCTGGCTGTTGTTCAGCACACAAATATTAATAATAAATAAATAAATAAATAAATAAATAAATAATAATAATAATAATTATTATTATTATTATTATTATTATTGTCCACACCTGTGGAGTAACGGTCAGCGCGTCTGGCCGCGAAACCAGGTGGCCCGGGTTCGATTCCCGGTCGGGGCAAGTTACCTGGTTGAGGTTTTTCCGGGGTTTTCCCTCAACCCAATATGAACAAATGCTGGGTAACTTTCGGTGCTGGACCCCGGACTCATTTCACCGGCATTATCACCTTCATCTCATTCAGACGATAAATAACCTAAGCTGTTGATAAAGCGTCGTAAAATAACATACTAAAATAAAAAAATATTATTATTATTATTATTATTATTATTATTATTATTATTAACCCGCCAGTGAACGGGTCATGAAAAGTTACATAACTGCACGGGATGGGTCTTTCAGATCCATTTTTTAAATATGAAAGAAAAAGTATATTTATTTGAATCATATAATAGTTTTATTCTTTTAGACAGTTAACGTCATAAATTTGTGAATTTCACAAATTTCAGATTAGTATAATCTATAACAATTGAGTCATATAATATATATATTTTTTTTTACCAATAGGTACAGCAATTCGCAATCTCTGCTTTGTGGTTTTTCTTATACTGCACTTAAAATGGTGTTCAATGTCGCGGATATATGGTTGTTGTAACAGTCATAAGTGGTGCGTCGTATTATATCACGTCCGAAATCATAAAATTTCTGAATTTCGTAACTCTTTGTAATGCAATCTGAGTTTCCTTGTTATGAGTCTTATATTTATAGAAATTATTTTCTTCACTAATGATCTTGAAACAGTTTAGCAATAAAATTGGTGAATGACATTTGCCTTCTTCTTCACTGGAAAATAGATATACATTCTTTTTTTATAATATGTACAGCTTGCCTCTCTAATGAATGATCTCTTCCAACTGGAGAAGTACGAACATTACAATTATTGTCGTCATCACTATGGGTGTGAACTTTATTCAACAGATTCTCATGGTCGCCACATATTTCACTAATTTTAATGTGCACTAAGAAAACTAAACAGATAATGCAAACTACGTACACTCCAAGTCGTTACAGAACCGGCAACTATGTATTGTATTGTATTGTATTTATTGACATTCCATGGTATTCATACATTGCTTTATAGCTAGAATATGGAACAAGTAAAAAAACTTAATATTATTATAAAGTCTTAATTTATAGTCACAGTTTAGATGAAATATATATACAGACGAGATTTACAATATAGTCTACTAGTACAACACATAGTTTTAGTATCAATTTCATGAAGTGTTACTAAATGTCATGAATTCACTTACAGAATAGAAGGCGTGAGAAATTAGGTACTTCTTTAATTTGGCCCTAAATAATTTTATGTTTTGAGTTTCATTTTTTAAATCGATAGGGAGGCTATTAAAAATTTTTACTGCCATATAACAAACTCCTTTTTGATAGCACGATAGACTTGCCGATGGAGTATGAAAGTAATTTCTTTGACGTATATTTATGCTATGAACTGTTGAATTAGTTACAAAGTTTTCACGATTACATACGAGGAAGACTATTAATGAAAAATATACTGACAAGCCATGGGCATTATTTGTAGTTTTTTGAAAATAGTCCTACAAGATTCCCTAGATTTGGCACCTACTATTATTCTAATTACTCTTTTTTGTAATAGAAATATACTGTTACTATCTGTGGAATTTCCCCAGAATATTATTCCAAAACTCATTACCGAGTGGAAGTATGCAAAGTATATTGTGTATGTTGTGTTTACCTGCGCGGAACGAAGCAAACACTCAGTAATTTATGTGGCCTTCTGCATTTAGCCCCCACCCCCTGGATTTTCTTCAAGCGAATGTACAGTAAGTTTGTTTTCATCAATTGCCGGTTAAATTACAGATTACCAAAGTTTGTCACCCGCAATTAGCTCACAACTTTCGCTCTCCCCTATTGACACGATAATCACCTGGATTATTATAGGTGATCGCTTAACTTTCTTGTTTAATATGTTTTCATTCCATTATTATTATTATTATTATTATTATTATTATTATTATTATTATTATTATTATTATTATTATTTTTATTATTATTATTGAAAAGTTATCCCCTACTAAATTCCCATCTCTCAATTTCATTTCTCGCAGGTTGGCAGGTCTGATGTTACATGCACTCTGTGATTGTCACGTGGCTAACGAGAAAGACAGGCTTCGTCACAAATCGGAGTCACGTGGTTATCATGGTCTAGTCATGGCCATCTTGACAATCGCCTAATATAAATACATGTTCAAAGTTTAAAAAAAAAAACAAAGGAATAGCTATATTAAACTCATATGCATTTATATATAAACCTGTTCAATGTTGGCCATGTTATGACTAAGAACGCGACGCTGCGCCGTAACCTGTCTTTCTCGTTAGGCACGGATTGTCAAGAATGACGCAAGACAAGTTTAGTTCAGTATTTCGCCGATAAGGCTGAACGCTTGGTCGCACTATAGATATACAGTTTTAAATGCAAATTTACTCATTCAAGCGAAGTAGGTTATAATGTAGCACCGTAAGCTAACGTCTTTATTTTCTACTTTTCATTCAGAGAAATCATTATTTCCAATTAATAAATTGGTTAATTAGTATTATTTAGAGCAAATAACACATACATTTTGCACTCACTATCTTTAAGTTAAGATGAACCATTATCTATAGTAATGTCACGAGAGGTCTGAGATGTGCCGATAAATCCACGAGCGAAATCTCAGACCTCGAGTGACATTAGGACTATTTCGTGAATAAAATAAAAATGTATATATCATAATATTAATACTCGATCACAACGCGATAACACGCTAGAAATTCCACTTCACGCATCGTCTCTGTATTCCTCATCCTTCACTGTTGCTACCTCTCGTCACTGGAACTCTCTGCCGCCTGAAGTCAAGGGCTGCCGAACATTGAATTCTTTCAAATCAAAGTTAGAAAATTATCTTATGACGAGTTGCCAAACTAACTTACTATTATGACAAGTGTTGTATTGCATGTTTCCACGTTTTCACATTTTTTTTATGTTCTAATGATATTCAACTTATTTTATATTTTTGTTTTCATATTTTCCGATAATGTTATATCTCTAATGTGATAAGTTGAGCTATATATAATCTTAATTTTCCTTATTGTGTGTACTTAGAAATATTGTATTCACTGTATACTTTGTACTGCACTATTTTATTACTAATATTACTATTATTATTATTATTATTATTATTATTATTATTATTATCATCATCATCATTATTAATATTCTTATTTTATTATTATTATTATTATTATTATTATTATTATTATTATTATTATTAATTGTCTTTTTTTTGTATGCCTCATTTATTTTGACCTGCTGTTCACATATTATTATGCTTTTTTCTTTCTTTCTGTATGTTATATATTATGTCCGATTTCTTCTTATTTGTTGTTTATTTTTTATTATTATTATTATCTTATTCAATTTTGTGCGTAAAATTGTAGTGTAATTTGTAAATTTGTAGTGTTTTTGTAACGCAGTCTTTACTCCTGGTTGAGTGTTAGAGAAGGCCGTATGGCCTTAACTCTGCCAGGTTAAATAGATCATTATTATTATTATTAAATAATATATCCCTAAAATTCGATCACAAAATGTTAATAATTGTATATTTACGAATACTTAACCTATTCAGACATTGTGAAGTTGAAATAGATGAATATCGATTACTGCAATAAAGAAATTCGATGTTATTATTCAGTAATGTCAATTGCGAAAAGCGAAATACAGGTTTAACAATGTTAATTACATGTACTGCACTTTTAAATTATTATTATAACATAAATACATTTTCATTATCTGCTGAAATCATGATTTAATTCAAGATTATATAATATAATTACAGAAACCTGATTAATACATTAATTAAATTGAGAATTGTTGAAAACGCAGTTATCAAATCTGGATAAAGGAATGTAATTTTTTTCAGATAGCCTACAATGGACATGGAATTAGAAGATGAAGATGTAGATGTGGAAGTAGAATTTCGCACTTTATTCAGTACTTCATCGTTACATTACACACTACGCGAGAACTAAGAATTGTGTAATATATGTGGGGACAGCTATAAGCAATGTTTATGTATTCACAGCGAGACATGTTGCTACACAGTGAAGCCATCTCTGTATAGATAATTAAAACACGAATTTTATTACGCCACACGGAAGGCAGTTTAATTAAAGACTTTGTATATATTACTATACAAGGTCTTTGGGTTTGATATGCGATGATGTTACATAAATTTGAACATCTGACTTTCTATTAATTGTTTAATTTCATTCACAAAATACAAATTTTATAGGCTACAATTATAGGTTAAGTTACCTGTGCGAGCAGGACCAATGTCAGCTGTGCATTATTACTCAGTGTTACAGGAAAGCATTTTTTATAGCTCGACAAACGCATTCTCGCTGTAGTGTGTAACGGAACTAAAGCTGCATCTACACAGTTCAATATTCCAATCGCGTATGCGTGCAATCTAGGAAGAATATTGAGAGAATCAAGTTTAAAAGGTACGTTCAATTAAGATGCATGAAGATTTTGTGTCTACATTGTGCGCCGTTTCGAACGTCGTCTTCACTGAGTAAATATATTAATTAATATTAAATATAAATCTTGCATTCATTGCTTTAAAGTTGAAAGAAAAGTTTAATCGTGTAGCACCTTAATGTTTTCATGATCATCAATTTACGGGGAAACAGTTGGCGACAACGGCTAAACAAAAGAACGACCATGCGATAAATTGATAGCGATAAATCTAGCTGCAAAAATTATCGCAAAGTGTGACTGTGATTGGTTGGAATTAAAAATTTCATTACATTTCATTGGTCGAAAATGGAATGACGTCATATAAACGAAATAGTCAGAGCAGTTTTAATTTCCCCAGCTAAAGAGGTTAAGAATCGATCTGTGACGCAATAAGAGAAGTGCACTGAAGATTTTCTACGTATATCTTGGATAATGGGAAAATACAGAGCCCTTCAACTGAGCAGATGTAATATTTCCGATTCTGTGACTAGTCCACCGTTTGAATATATTATCTACATAGCTAATACATTCTCTTCGAAGCCACGAGTACACAATGAATAAAACCAATAATCACAATTTAAATAAAAATAAAATTGTTATAACACTTACATTCATTTCCATAGAGCCTGCTTCAATTGGCAACTATCCTCGTGTTTCGAATTTCCTCTGCCAGTAGTAGGCATGCTGGAATAATTCTGATGGGCGATGTAGTATTAATCTAAGATTCACTTTTCTGAAATTGTTCCGTACGTTCCTGTTCACCTGAAAGACCAAAATAGAAGTTTTCAATGAGAGAAACAGATGTGTGTAATATCAAACAATAGCACTAAATTAGGTTTTCGAATTTTCGCACAATTTAGATACGAACAAAAATAAACAAGATGAAGGTAAAATTAGAGGATTTAACACGTTTAAACGTGGGTATTGTTAGTTTCAGCATCATAATAATAAAAGATCTAGAAGTAATTTCTCAGAATATATTCTGAGCTGAATAGAGAAATAACTGGTTGTGAGTACTGCAATGAGTACACTGAATCTGAAGTCTTCAGGAACAAGCCTCAGTTGTACCTACTTCTAATTTTTTCATAACTATCCATACATTTCCTTAATACCTCAATTAATTCTCGAGGACTGCCATCTTTGAATGAATGAATGAATGAATGAATGAATGAATGAATGAATGAATGAATGAATAAATTTATACTAATAAAAAATCTGTAGCCGAAATTTTTCTGGTAATTTTCGATGTTCCAAAAATAATTGGTAATAACATACATAATTAACCACCCTGAAACCAAAAATCGCCTTTTTGAAATTTTTGTTTGTATGTCTGTCTGTCTGGATGTTTGTTACTTTTTCACGCGATAATGGCTGAACCGATTTATATGGAAATTTGAATATAAATTAAGTTCGTTGTAACTTAGAATTTAGGCCATATGACATTCAAACTATTTTATTTAAAAGGGGGGTTATAAGGTGGCTTGAATTAAATAAATCGAAATATCTCCCTTATTATTAATTTTCATGAAAAATATTACATAACAAAAGTTTCTTTAAAAATAATTTCCGATAAGTTTTATTCTATGCAAAATTTTGATAGGACTGATATTTAATGAGATAAATGAGTTTCAAAATTATAATGACGCCATCTAAGACGGTGTAATGAAATAAAAAACAAATGACTTCGCCTATAAGGAGCCTTGGACAACAACAATGGAAAGCTATGAGACATAGCCTACAGAGAATGTTTCTGTGTTTGTATGAAGTAATATCGGAAGCTAAATTAACCGATTTGTATAATGAATTATTAATTCACCATTGGAAAGTGTAGTTTCTCTAGATGGACATAATGCTATAATGTTATTACAGTAACTTCTGAGTGAATCGAGGACAGGTAAGATTAAAATAGCTTCTTATGCACTGAAACCTTGATAGGCTATTCTGTACATTCGTTTTCTGTATTTCCTAAAATAATTTTTATGACCAAATGAGTGGTCTCTGGATCAAAATGATCGCATTTTAATTTTTTAAATACAATTTAAATTAAGTAACATATTAAACGATTTATCCTTCTATCAAACACGAATGTTCCCTGGATCAAATGTCCTATTTTAATTATGTAATTACTTTATATTTATTTCTAAAGGGTGCAGCGGAGCGCACGGGTACGGCTAGTAAATAAATAAATAAATGATTAGTTACTAGACTTATTATTGTTTCAATATTATGATTTTACCTGCTTGCGTGATAACTTGTACTTAACATTTGGCAACATTGAAAAGACGGCCATATTAGCTACTTAAAAAATTATCTTACGTGAATACCACTACTGTTAACGGAACTTTGACTTGACTGGAAAACTCCTTATTAGTATGTAATGTCAACCTCGTTTCACTAAAGTATGACTCATATGTTAGTAGGCTAAGGCTAAACGCACCTTATCCATATCTAGAAGAATGTGTTCTGCAGTCTCTCGTAAAACGTCATATGTTTACTGAATGGCATTACTAGTTAAGAGTGATATGAGGGGTTCATGGGGTTTCCCATCGCATTCCCTGCAGTTCACAGCCATTCGAGAGACAGAACTCCCATAACTTGCATTTTTTTAAGTTATCAAGTAATGTATATTGTAAATTCTAAAGCAAAATTTAGTTAAATATTTCACTCTAAGTGAAACTGAAAAAAAAAAATAATGAACTTTGATTAACAGTTTTTACTATTTTTTTTCAGTGTATATATATTTTTTCCTCGTGTTATATGTGTGATATTCAGTGACGTAGCGTCAATGTAAGCTAAAAAGCTTAGCTTCCCCAGTTAATAATAATTTCATAATAATCCTGCAGTTTATGGAGAAAATTATTTATTAATTTTAATAGAATTTATATTTACGCGTTAAATATTGTGATGCGGCAGCTCAGGATGATTTGTGATGCAGCAGTAAACAAGAAGCCTGCACACACCAGCTTCCAAGCAGACCGGTTTCTTCTGTGTAATCCACCCAGCAGATTTTCCATCCCTTTCTAACTAAACTACCCTAGTCGCAAGGCTCGCAAAGAAGCTAGCTTTAACATTTAAAATAAGTAGTTTCCGAGTTATCCCTTTTCGTCAGTTATGTTCAGTTCAAGTGTTAGTGTGCACTGTGGCTGATATAATAAATAATGAGCGAAATAATAGTTCCTGACACTAATTTACTTGAATTTTTTTAGGACAATTATATTATCAAGACTGACTTACGAACAAAAGTGTGATTAAAAAAACAAATGACCGACTCCCATGCTGTCAATGAAGGACACAACCAAAAGACAGACGCATACTCGTACTTACGTAATGATACTAATATTGTGATTTCTCAAATTATGACAGGGAGTGAGCTAATGTTATACTTATACGTGTCTATTTGTTAAGAGATATGTGTAAACCGTGAAATCATATTTTGCTACGTATCATTTGAGGCCATGCCTTACTGGTGTTACTTATGATGTTCCAGCCAATCTTCGACTGCTGACTTGAAATTGACTACTATTTATTTTAAGACTGTATTTTTGTAATACGTTTTCTCATATTGCATGAAAGACAACTTGAGTTAGCTTCCCCTGCTCAAAATGTCATGCTACGCCACTGGTGATATTCTTACACCCGTAGAACACAGGCTGCAGAAAACACTGTAAAAATTTCATGTAAATTAATTCAGTAGTTTCAGAGAAAAATGCACTTAAGTTTGAAAAATATCAACTTACTGAAAATTGCATTTAAAAACAGAAGGTTGTATGAATTACATGCGCCGCCAAATTTAAAGAGGCCATTTAAAGGGCCTATCTACAGAGGTACTCCACACAATATATTTGTTTAAAAGAACAGTAAATAAAAAATCACTATCCGGCTTAAATTTTTTTGTATATATTCTTTTTGAATACGTTGTTAAGTAATCAACATTATTGTTTAGTAAACAGTAATTTTATATAATAGCATGTCTATAGCAACCTTACTTTCAATTAACATTTTTCTTTTTAAAGCATAATTTTATCTTTGACATAATTCAAAATTAGGCGTACAAATGCTGCGAAAAGGTATGTAATGGTCTATATTTCATTATTTTTAGCCCTCCACAATGTCAGATTGTTCATCACACAATGTGGGCTACAAAGCCTTCAAGAAGCAGTGTACCACGGCGTTCCTCTGCTGGGAGTTCCTATTCTTATTGATCACCGATACAATGCTATGAAAACAGAAGATGATGGAATTCGAATTCGTTTATCACTCAGCGAGCTGACAAAAGAAACTCTTCTGGATGCTATAAATGCAATACTTTCAAACTCCAGGTAACCACAACCTAAAGTTTATAATAATAATTAAATCAAAACATAAAATGAGCCGTTGAGAACAGAAATGGTGTAAGTCAAAAATGGGTAATGAGGGTTAAAGTGAACATTCTGTAAAATACAGCGCAAAGTAGCAATTAATATTTAGTTTATTTAAGCTATTAGTAGTCAGTGGATAGCACGAAGGACATATTAATTGCTACTTTGCTATGCATTTTACAGAATTTTTACTTTAAACCTCATTATCCAATTTTGACTTACACCACTTCTGCACTGAACGGCTCAAATAGTAGTTGCCTGTGGACAGCCAATACGACCACAGTTAGGAGAACAATGCAGACTGTACACTCAGTAAAAATTTAGCAAGTTAAGTAGCCTACATCTCATAGGTGAACGAGAGAAATTACTAACGAGAGGTTGCATCTCAAGCAAAAACTCTGAAATTCTAACTCTTCATAGGTAGGGTTACCATACGTCCTCTTTTTCCCGGACAAGTCCTCATTTTCAAGGGTTAAATTTTGCCCGGGACGAATTTTCAAAATCAACGTGAATGACAGAATATTGGACCTGTAGATTTAATTTTTAGAAAGGGTTGGTATTTAAAAAATGGAAGCTAAGGTTCTAGACGTACCTTGCATATACATATTTTTTTACTCGCGCTCTGAATAGCACTCCACACGTTTTTAAGCTTTGAAGCACAGAGCCCATTTCACTTCTTTTTCCTTATTCTTACCGCTTTACGACGCGTTCTTTGCCATCGCTTTAATTTAAAGAGGAATCACTTTGCGTAAAAGCACCGTCAAGGACACAGGCTTTCAGAAAAGAACTCCCAGACATTCCTCTACCACCTCAACCAGTTCTTACTCGATGGGGTACATGGTTAAAAGTAACAGAGTACTACAATGAACATTTCTTAAAGATCCAGAAAGTCATAAAAGATCTACCCGAGGATGCTGTTTGTGTCACTTCGACAAAACTGTTATTCGAAGATCCTTCCGTCTCCCGTGATTTGGCTTACATTAGGTTCCACTATACATTTCTTGTGACAATCATTTCAGAATTGGATAAGGCTTTACTGGAAAGTTCAAATAAATAATCAAGGAAGCGACAGGAGATGTGGGAGAAAAAATACGTACAAAAATGGCAAACGTTTTACACAGGAAAAAAGGCCTGAATGAACTGTGTGCAGCAGCAGATATTCTTGTCGGGAAATCCGGTGTAGTTAACTGCAAAATTTCGGTTGAACATGTGCTGGAATTGAAGTATGCCATTATTTTTCTGTTTATAAACCAATTTTCACCAACAAGCGCTAAACTTCCTCTCTACAACACTTAGGGTCGAATTCATAGTCGTTACTTATAAAATGAGGAAACACTTAAGTAATGAGCATTTCCTTAGCCCTTATTTTAGATCGTATTGCAGAGACGCTACTCTTTCAAATGCACTGAGCATTCCCTTGACATCAAAAGAAATATGGCAACATGGCTAGACGTGAGGGCTTTCGTACATTCAATTGTTTTCCAACGCGTTCAAATTGTTAAATGAACATTATTATCGTATAGAAGTACAGAAGTAAATATTATAGAGCTAAAAATTATACAAAAAGTTGAGAAAGCATTTTACAGAGGAAGAAAGAAGTGAGCTAAGAGAACTAGTTATGAAATATAGAAATATAGAGAAAGTAGAAATCTAATAAAGAAATTGATATGGGACAAAACTGCAGTTGAATTTAATGCAAACTCCGGAAATAATCCTGTAAGTAAATCATTTTAATTTATTTTTTCAGTTATTTTTATGGTAAACAAAGTGGAAGTGATATAATTACGAAAATTTTAATAGCTTATTTCTTGGATAGAATACAAACGAAAATGCAAATAACACTTTCTTGGGACGCGAATACTTTTCGAAAAAAAAATTCCACTTAAACCTACCTGAAATGATGCTGAAGCATAAAACCCCAAAGCAACCAGTATTTTCAGTAGTGGTGAAATCAGTAAGCCTCTCATGGTTGTATTGTGATTCAATAAGAGACACCAGAATATCCACAACAGTGTTCTTGTCGAAACTGTATCTCCTCTTAAACTGTTGATCATTGTAAATCTCTAAAGGATTTTCCATATCTCTGATATATCTTTTGTTTTGCCAAAACACATTTTCATTTTGATTATAGAACTCAATAAATTCATCAGAATCATAATCCATTGTATACTGAATCAACTGATTACAAGGTATATGAGGAAACACTTGAGTAAGCTGTCAAGCTACCTTATTTGAATAAGTGTTCACTTCAGTGGGATTTATGAATTGGAAATTATTATAAGCAACTGCTTAAGGGTTTCCTTACAATAAGTGTTGACTATAGAAGGCTTTAGTAACTATGGTTTCAAGAGTTAAATAGTGATATGCGTTACGAGAGCGGTATGTTGAAGTTTTCATGTTCGAGGAAAAGTTTGAAAAAGGGAAACGTAGTTGAGCTTTTTTAATTTTCGAGAATTGAAAGAAAACATACCGCTCGTGTATCGTACATTATTTTGTGCAAAGATCGTTTATTACATACCTGAAAGAGGAATTTCTAATTAGTTGCAATGAAATCTCCATCTTGGTTTCTGTTCAATGACGGCAAATTTGCAAAACAAAAATATCTATCTTCAACATTGTTGCTTTAAAATGTTTTCTGTGTTTACTATACTCCAGCAGGCCGTGATATACGTCTGTCTTTTTTTCCCCCAGTCTATGATGAGTCTGGAATCTTGTTGATTTTTTCACGGCTTCCTTAATGTTACTTGGATCATGAATGCAGTAACTTTAGTGGAGTTGTAGAGTTTTCTTAACTTTTGCAAATATTTAAAAGCAATAATTAACAGTGCAATTTAGGTGAAATTGCAGTGGTAAGTTTCCAATTTATAATCATTACT
Organism: Periplaneta americana; assembly: GCF_040183065.1. Classification (NCBI taxonomy): domain Eukaryota; kingdom Metazoa; phylum Arthropoda; class Insecta; order Blattodea; family Blattidae; genus Periplaneta; species Periplaneta americana. Next base: position 33,891,235 of record NC_091123.1, on the reverse strand, counting down.
ATATTGAACGTCTCTAAAAATAATATGTTAAAAGCCTAAAGCAGTAAAATCAATATGTCACTTAAGCGGTAAGAAGAGGGAAATTGCTATGTGTGTTAGGTTGGGAATACTGAATGTGGAATTTTAGACTTTCCGCGGATTGGTTTTGTGCGGAAACCAAGCAAATACGCACGATCTCGCACAAACAAATTTTGTAGAGTCTTAAATGCATTTAACAGTGAAAGTACTAGCTACATTTGCATACAATTCCATTCGTAATTGTTAAAAATTCCTGACATTTTATACTCACGGGTGTTTAAATGAAGTTATCTTCTATTGGAACATGACTGACTGATATTTTATTGAACAGTGAAGTTCAGCCTTGTAGTTTTTATTTATTTCTGTGTCCATAATCAGATTGCAATAATTTAGGAATTAGATATAAAAACATGCAGCTTATTAAACATTTGAATTCATTTTAAATGCTTGAAATTGAAACACTTTGCCTCATTGTGTAAATTTGTATGTGTTAGATGTTATGTGAGGTTTGGAAGGGGACGGTTGGTGTTTAAAGATATGATAATCCTGTTTATTAGACATGTCAAGTTTTATTGCGGAAGGCCGATTAGATAATGTAAAAACAGGTTTTTTAACAAATTTCCATTCTGCGTACTTGCTTCCTTGGGTGCTTGGGTAAAATAACGGAACATAATGAATTATACAATCAAGCAGCCGTAGTGTACAGACCTCTCATAGTCTCAGTGCAAGGAATATTCAGATTGACGTCGATTTGTTTCGATCGTGAACATCCTCCATAACTGAATTCTTCATCCGAAGGTATTGGTAAGTACGTACTTTAAGTCACTTCGCACGTAAACTTAACAAGAACACCATATTAAGTAATATTAGCTGTTCAATACAACAACGAAACAACTTCTCTACGTGCGCCGCCTCGATTAGTCATAATTTCCTTCGCACGGACCGTTTATGCGCACTAAACCAATATAGGTGGTCATACATAAAATATTTATTTATTTATTTATTTATTTATTTATTTATTTATTTATTTATTTATTTATTTATTTATTTAAACTGGTAGAGATAAGGTCCTCAGGCCTTCTCTTCCCCTCTACCAGGGGATAACAACTACAATATTAAGAATACAATTACAATTATGATTACAATTAATATTGAATTTACAAATACAATAAAAATCAAAGTACTAAAAGATTAACAGACTAATAAAAGCTAGACAGTTCATTATAAATATTAAGAAGAGAGAAAAATTTTTTTATTAACTAAATAAAAATTAAACCTACTCTACACAGTAAGAAAATGCTTAATAAGTTTGCTTTTGAACGCTACTAAATTCCGACAGTCTCTGATGTCACTGGGTAGGGTATTCCACAAGCGCGAAAGCGAGATTGTGTATGATGATGAATACGATGATGTCTTATGTGTTGGTATGGCTAGTATGAGGCTATTTTGCGTGCGTGTGAAGAGATTATGATATGATGACAGGTAACTGAAACGGGAAGCAAGGTAGGTAGGTGTAGAGGTGTGAAGGACTTGGAAAAGGAGAACAAGAGAATGAAAATTTCTACGTTCGTTAAGCCGTAGCCAGTTTAGAGTTTGGAAGGATGAGGGTAATGTGGTCAGCGCGACGGACATCGCAGACGAAGCGAACACAAGAATTATGTATGTATGTGTTCATTCACACTGCAATGGGTATATACCCGGTGGCAGTGGTAACTAATTACACTCAATAATGACAATAATAATCTTATTAATTAAAAGTACAGTTAATAATAATACCAATAATTTATACAAATAATTAATTCTAAATTAAATGAAGCACGATCACTTAAAATAACATTTAAAATAAATCTAATTTGTATCTTAAATCTAAGTTCGAACTAAAACCCACGAGTATGATATGTTCATATCTGCACAAGTACCTTTCCACATTACACTCATTTCGCTGTCAACTCACTCACTGCACTGGAACTACGACACATTTCACTGATTCTATTCTGATTTCACTAACACTTCAAAAACATTTCACTGTTCAAATACTTTGCACTGCCACTATAAACTATAAAGCTTCCCTGACAGGAACACGTTTCACTTACTCAACACACTTCACTGACACAACACACTTCACTGACACAGCATAATTCTTCACTGATACAACACTTCAATAACAAAATATCATTTACATCCTTTACACACTGTGTACAATTACCGTCTATTAGTAAAGCCCTTAAGCCTATTTTTAAACACTTTTTGGTTGTTGGTAAAGCCTATAGTAAGTCTGCAGGTAAAGCATTCCAGTCCCTGATAGTACGATTGAGAAAAGAAAACTTTCCAGTGTCCGTCCTCTGTCTTCTTTCCCTCAATTTATATGAGTGGTCGTTCCTTGAAGAGTAATTTGGCGGTTGCAAAATATTTTTTATTTCTCTCCAGGCAGGCTCACCTCTGTATGTTTTGAACAGTGCGCATAATCGAATTCGCGTTCTCCTGTCCTTGAGTGTGTCCCATTTTAATGGTGAATTTTTCCGACAACACTTGAGAGCCCGTTTTTGATTCTTTTCCAGTGTTTTAATATGTTCTAATCTGTAAGGATCCTAACATGCAGCACCATATTCCATTATTGGACGTACTAGTGAGTTATATGCAATCTCTTTGGATTTATCAGAGCCTTTTCTTAGTATCCTCATCACAAAGTGTAACGCTCTCCATGCTTTTCCCGCTGTGTTCGTAACGTGTTCCCCCCAGCCGAGATCGCTGCTAAATGTTATTCCGAGGTATTTACATTTGTTAACTTCCGGAATGGTTTCACCCCCTAACGTATACGATGCGGCTATTTTATTTCTTTTCCTTGTAAAGCTGATGGCTTTGCTCTTTAGAGAATTTATTTTCATTTTGTTGGCTATTGCCCAATCGTTTATGAACACGTTGTAATCTTTGCGGCTGGTTGACATTGAGATCGGTCAGTAGAGAATCACAATAATCTAAGAAGGGCATTACTAGTGTTTCCACTAGTATTTTCTTGAGTGATAGCGGGAGGAATTTTCGAATGCTCTTTAAGGAATGTAGTATGGAAAGCACTTTTTTGATAATATGGGTTACTTGATAATTCCAGTTTAAATGCGTGTCAAAGTAAACTCCAAGGTTTTTAACACAGAAAGCAAAAGGGATTATTGTGTCGTTTAACTTGACTGGAAGAGCAGGAGTAATGTTGCATAATAGACGTTGATGTGTCACTAGGATTGCTTGTGATTTTCTTGCATTGAGAATCAAACCAAACTTTCTGGCCCATGCAGATATAGATTCAAGGTCCTCGTTAAGAGTGTGTATTGCGTCATTGAGTGAGTCAGGGGTTGTATGGATATAGATTTGTAAGTCGTCTGCGTAAAGGTGGTTCTTACAGTGCAGTAGAGTCGAGGGGATGTCATTTACGCAAATAGTGAATAGTAGTGGTGATGGAACAGAAGAAATATGATGAGCGTCCAAAAAGCAAGTTTCCCTGGGGCCGCTTAGAGAAAGGAGATACAATTTTATGGAAAGATTTATTGGAATAGATACAGGAACTGTTGAGCTATTTTATTTCGGCGGGCAACAGATCTTCTGCAGGAGTTACGATAGAAGGTGTTTCAACATTCACCCTACAGCCCGGACCTCGCTCCCAGCGATTACTATGTTTCTTACACCTCAAGAAAATCCTGTCCGGTTAGCATTTTCAGTGACGGAGAGGTGCAGACGGCTGTCACACACTGGTTCCGATCCCAGGCGGCTGACTTCTACGACATAGGAATACAAAAGTTGATCCCACGGTATGACAGATGTCTCAATTTCGTTGAGGAATATGTTGAAAAATAGCTCAACAGTTGCTGTATCCGTTCCTATAAATGTTTTCGTGAAATTGTATTTTCTTTCTCTAATCGGCCCCAGGGAAACTTACTTTTTAGACACGCTTCGTATTAAGCCAGAATGATAATGTACTACTGTTCCTAAACAATGGTTAATTTTTAAAATAAATCAAATATAACCTAGTTATTACCACTCACTATTTACATCGTAACTTTATACTTCTTCAGTACACGAAAAAAATAAAATGCTGTAAAAATTTATTTAGAAATTTAGTTAGGAAATAGATGTTTTCAGTAGTCGTAATACTGAAAAAGCCACCGGCGTAGCTCAGACGGCGAAGCAATTGTCTGCAGATCCAGAGTTGCGCTCGGGCGTGGGTTCGATCCCCGCTTGGGTTGATTACCTGATTGGGGTTTTCCGAGGTTATTAAATTAAAAAAAACTGACCGGCCAAAAAAATACGTATGTAACTTATGTATGTATGTACGTACGTATGTATGTATGTATGTATGTATGTATGTATGTATGTATGTATGTATGTATGTATGTATGTATTAATATTAAATAAAATACACTACAATGTTGAAGAAAGTAAATATTGTATTATTTTTACGTACTTTACTTTGAGTACAGACGTTTTACACAATCATTGGGATTTTCTTAAATTCTCTGTCCCTTTTTAAGTAGGCTACAGTAGTGGCAAAAAAAAAACCGGACCGACCCTCGTAGCTGATTTCAGAGCCTTGTTCACTCCAAAGCACGATAGACTGGTAACTAAGACTTTCGTGGTTCGAATCCTGCCTGGGAAGGAAACTTTTTTTTTTGTTCCTTATTCAAATTTATTCCCAATACTTTTCGATTGCTGGTAAAATTAATATTTTGGAAATAATACGTTAATTAAGTAGTAAAATATCGCTGCAATCATTACCACTGATGATAGGAAAATTTCCAGAAAGACGGAGTTGAATCGTAATGGACGTATGACGTTCCTGACATATTTTGACTTGAGACCTTTTATACACGTATGTTCCCTCGCATTACTTCATTTCCCAAAAGAAAAGTCATTTTGATTATTTAATTGATGCCAGTAAACCATCATCTTCTAGAGGATTACAACAAGCTATTATCAGTAGATATAGGAAGTTCGTACCAAAACACAGATTTCAAGTTGTGTACAGCCACGCATATAGACCATCTCACTAGTTGTCTGCTGTGTATACTACACTCGGTTCACATAAACAACTCACAGTATATCCGCAACTGTGGATGGATGACTTTTCTAACTACATTACAGCAATATACATAGTTAGGAAGCAGTTTCATTACGAGCTAACGTTCGCAGAGGATTTATGCAGTTTAGTGAGCGGTTTTTAACATGGCAGAATTTAAATATTCCAATCACACGAAGTGGAATGAAAAATTCAAGATTTACTGGTAATCATACAAGCCTATCAGCAAATGGAGATATATATTACGTGGAAATTATGTACTGTGTATACACAATGTAAAGAATGAATATTATTTCAGGGACACTGTGCTAAGAAATATTTATAGGAAATATATATATATTTTTTTGCATGGGGGATAAAACAATCAACAGAAACATTCTACTTCAAAATTTGACTCAAAATAGATTTTTCCCCCTTGATCTATGCATGATGTTGGTATGTTTCAATATCCTTTCAAACAATTGCTTGCAGTAGTCTTTGGTGCAATCCAGAAATATAGAAATGTCTGACGCCGCGAGTTCAAATACGTATACCAATCCGCCGAAGTTCCAATACTGTTCTCCAACCAGGAGATCAACCGGGAAAGGAATGTGCTTACTATTGCGTCATCTATTGGAGCGAAGTAAATAGATAATATTATCGTTATAACGTCAGTTTAAAAACCATGCGCTCTCCTGCATATGTTATTTCCTGTATGGAGGGATTAAAAGACCAGGAGATTAACAATGATCTAATTTTGTAACTAGGGTAGTATAAATATGTGTGTATGAATGTTATGGTTTGTGCTGTGAGAGCTAGCCAATAGAGATGCGAGTACCCACGTGTGTGACCTCATGACATTATGACTTCAACATTCAGTCACAGCATTACCCCGCTCCGTCTCATTCCGCAGAGACTTTCTCGTGGTTGGAGTACAGTAGATATTAATGCAAAAAGTGAAAAGTGTTCTTGAAATGTATTATGGGTTTAATGTGAAATGCATTATTATATTCACAAAACTGTTGTTCACTTGGTGATACAATAAGGAATACTGTATCATAATTATTTCAGATTTATTCCAGTTACGCCTTGTGACGTAGAACGAATATTTTCAGGGTAAAATATTTTTCTGAACATAGAAAAGTATATTTTGATAAATTAAATGTAAATTATTATTAATTGTAACAAGGCTAGATACATATTATTACGTATCTTGATTGTTATTCCTACATGTATGGGTAAATTATTTTATACTGGAAATGAGAAAGAATGTAATCGTCAATTATTTTTTTTTTTTTACACAATGTTAATTGTTCATTTTATTTCTGATTCTAAACCCATGGATCATTGACACAAAAATAAGTTTGGTTACCACCCGACTATACATGTTTGTTTTGCTGCTTTGTTGACGTTGAGAGCTGAGTCACTACAGTTCATTCGGTAGATATGTAGTCCAAGCTCACACAACTTAATAGTTTTGGTACGAACTTCTTACCTCTGATTATCAGTTCCAATCATAAGCAAAATTACAGTCAGTTTTAAACTTTTCTCTACTGTTTACAGGTTATGGACTATCTCACTGTGTTGTTATTCCTACTGTATGCTGTATGCTGCAGCACAGGAGCGAGGATATTGGGAATCTTTCCAGTGCCATCAATAAGTCATCAGTTGCCTTTCCAGACTATCATGAAAGCACTTGCTGCAAGAGGACACCAAGTAACAGTCATCACTACTGACCCTCTCAAGGTCTCTTCTTCTTCTTCTTCTTTTGTCAACTGTCCGAAGACAGGTCTGAACCTCACAAGTGATACCAAGAAGGCATCACTTATGAAGCAACTAGGTCAGGAGATAATGGGGTAGGGTGACCAGTTCCTTTCCCTCTCCATTGCATACATCGCCAACTAGCTACATATTATACTAGTCAGACTTCAGAAGCATACAAGCAATTATTCTTCCTCTGACACAAATCGTCAAGTGAAATGTACTGCCTGATAACAGATGTACTCAAGGTTTCTGGACACAGTAATTATATATTCTATAGACATACATGCCATGTTGCGAAGTTTATATTCCATGAACTTCCTACATTCACACAAAACAGAATTTTTATATAAAGGTAGGTACCTGTATGTTGAGAAGCAGTGCAGCTTTCTAGCACAAAATTGTAATTCGTAACACAAAGTTAAATTTACTACAATGGGCGAATAAGAGATCATATTTACATATGAAAAGAAAATTCCTAGCCTTTTAATAAAGGCCTAGGGTGCTATTCATAGACATTTCGCTAGCCCGGGCCACGAGCGTGCTAAATAGGATTCATATCATATCATATCGCTGACACTGGTTTATGAATACGAAAAACGTTAATTCGCTGATCATCCACCGAAAGCCCGCGCTAAGAATGTCTATGAATACGGCCCCTAGTAATTAAATTAAGACTGAGGAACGGATAATTATACACTGAAAGGTAGAGATGATGTTTCAAATAAGCGACTTGATTGTTTATACATATACAACAGTTGCCAAAGTAGATAAAACTTCAGTCAAGTATAAATAACTATGCCGATTAAAGCCTACTTGACGTTCGGGACTTCGGGAGTGATCAATCTCGACGTCTCGAAACACTCACAAGCAGTATTTACGTCAACGACGCGACGTATACCACACTGTCGTGCGAGTTTTCGGTTTTGCGGGCACTGACAGTCTTGCTTCCTCGATCGTTGTTCATCTCTAGTAACGACCCCCCAAGGATGCAACCATCTACTTAATATAGGTTTTCAATGCGAGCTGGAAAGAAAATTTCGGAGAGCAAAGAAATCATATACAAGCTATGAAGTGGTACTCCTTGGCACTAGACGAAAGTACAGAAAATTTTATGTCTGAAATACTCTTCTATCCTTCGAATTACAATTTTATATTGTTAAAAAAAAATACACATCCATGGCTTGCAAAATCTTGTAATTTTGGAGGGATAATTTTTGCTTTAATTGTTTTACCGTGTAAAGTATTGTTTACCCATTCAAAAGTAAATATGTCATCTATCTGACCACTCCAGGAATCCACTAGTAGTAGAGTGTCTTTCTTAACAACCGGGAGAAATACATCACTTAACCATCTTCTCACGTGAATTTTTGTCAGTTTACCGGAACTGCTTGCAACGACCATGACATTAAATGTCTAATAATTGTCCACACGTTGTTTTACTTTAGGTCCAAATTCCCCTTTGAGTTCTTGAAAGCATAGCATGTACAGTCATGTACATGTTTCATCAAATTTATAACAATGTGTTATTGAATTTCATACGTAAAAACCGAAATATATTTTACTTATATTCACATAATGTAAAACCAAAAGTTGAGATAACATTGGCAAAAGCTAAATGTACCACAACTGTAGCATATACTCATAGTATCAACTTGGGTCCAAGGATTTATACCAAGATAGCAGCTAAATTCCCAAACATACAAATTGCTATTTATTCTTATTTTAAGAAATCAATTTAAAAATTCCTGGTTAGAGGGATAATTTAAAGTTCAATATCTGATATCTGGTTTTGTTTTCTTATTTTTTTTCATTTTGCTTTTAACTTTCATTCTATTATTTAATAAAATGTCGTAACATTTTGTGGAATGTTCCCTGTGCACCAATATGTAACTTACTCCTTCTGGGGTGCTAGAGTTTTTTTATATGGAAAAGCAATATATATATTTGTTCTCGCAATAAAGTATTATTATTATTATTACTATTATTATTACTATTATTATTATTATTACTACTATTATTATTATTATTACTACTATTACTATTATTATTACTATTATTATTATTATTATTATTATTATTATTATTATTATTATTATTACTATTAGACTCAAAACGTAAGGTAGTACGAACGCTACAGATCTCATATTTGACTAAAATCTCTATTACCATTTTTTATGACCGAGCCCCTCAAATATGAACTCACAATTTTGAAAACACTGTCGCATGCAGCCCTTTTAGTGACGTCAATCTAAAATATAGTTTTCAAAATATAATTTCAAAACTATTAGCCCTATAGATGATATTGTAGATGTGTTTATTGAGTTTAAAACTCATAAATTTTGGATGAAAATTGTAGATTTTGTAATTCGCATTGCAACAATTGCCCAGTGCATTGTAAATAGGCCTACATTGATTTCATACGTGTTAATGAAAAGAAGTTTTTAAAACGCAGAAACTAAAAGAAGTTGCTGAAGTTATTTTCAAAATCTTGTGTAGTGATGCTAACTTTGTTAACGATGTAAGCCCTTCTCAAATCAAAATGCCAAAATAAATAACTTGATTGTTGGTTTCTTTCTCCACCAAGTAATCAATACAAAGTGAGCAATTTAACTTTTAGGATATCTTGAAAGAGGCATAAGCTGATATCTTCAGAAGGCTGAAAGTATCAGCTTCAAAGTTAAAGTAAATGATCACAATCTTGGATAACTTTAAAAAGAGGAGCTACCAGCACATCTACCATCTCGTTCCTTTCTGGTTTCTGCTGTTTCAAATTTTTCTGAAAACCATTTTAGAAATCTATACTTGTCTGATTTTATGCTTACACTTAAAAGAAAAACTAAGCATAATTTGTAAATAATAATAACAGACAGTCATCAAATTAGATCGAATTGCATCAAGCTTTAATATGAAAATATCGACCAATATAACAAAAGCGATGGCATTTATTGGATCTGATTTTATGCTTAGTCTTAAAAGAAAAACTTAGCATAAGTTGTAAATAATAACAGGCAGTCTTCAAATTAGATCGAATTGCATCAAGTTTTAATATGAAAATATCGACCAATAAAACAAAAGAGATGGCATTTATTGGATCTCAACCAATAAGAGTGAAATTGGTTATAGAGAAGAAAATAATAGAACAAATCAACACTTTTACATACTTAGGTTGTTCAATAACATATGGCAAAAAAATGTGAAATCGAGGAAAAATTAAATAAATTGAATTATTTCTGTGGAACAATACGTAGAACACTGGGAGAGGAAGTGAGAAAGGAAATATTAATCAAATATTAAAGTAATGGAAATTCCGTGCATCGACCACGACATTAAATATCTTATAATTGTCTACACGTTGTTTTACTTTAGGCCCAAATTCCCCTTTGAGTTCTTGAAAGCATAGCATGTACAGTCATGTTCCTAGTCTTCCAGCTGCATACCTATGGATTTGAACGGTTTACGAATGAGTGAAAGATGTCATGGATTGCACTACTACTGCATTAATGTAAGCTAAGAGAAAACAAATTGACTACTGGGTGTTCAATTCAAAGTGTGTCATGACGTCACTGTTGTTGGGTCACCGATTTGAAGCGAGTTTCAGCTTATATGTTAGAGAAGTTGCCTATTATTTAAGGCGTTCTTCAATCTGAACTTGAGAACGTGTACGGTATAACTTGAATGTCGTAGCGACAGATGGCGGTCTGTACGGTCTGTGTGCTACCATAACCTCTTTCGAACTGTGTTTTGCGCCGGCAAGTCGTACGCAGGGTATTTGTTATCATCATTTGCGTATGGTAACATTCCACAACACAAATCAAATGCTCCGTGCCCATGTTGACCGTCGAAGTTAATGTCAACAAATACGTAAGTAATCGTCTTAACCCTCTCCCCATATCCCGACAGTACGTATTTCCAAACAGTTCACATTCCTGCCACTACCGGCGTTACCGTACGTATCGGTACGTACTCTTCAGAATGAACGCCGTACTTGCTAGGCAACTTCTCTGCCTCATAGGTTATACACCTCTGCGGAAGTGTAGGAAGATTGAATTCTCTAGGCTCATCAGCTAGCTACATGACGGCATACAGCGAGCCATGACACATTTTGAACTGAACATCCAGTAGAGCATTAATGTGAGAGCTGTGATACGGTGTCGCGGAGCTATGGAATCCGAGTGCGCGCAAGAAGCGGTACAAGTACCAACGATTTTCAAGTCAATATAGTTCGTAAACGAGGAAAAAGTGAAACGAGTGACTATCACCACGTTTCTTAAAGAACGAAAACTACCTTAAATATGCATTTTCATTACATTCAAGCTACATGACCTGGGATAGTTCCCTTGTTAGTGTTGTGAAGGAACAGAAAGTGGAGTGAGTTTGGACGGCGTTTTCCCTTCATTATGAGCTCTCGACCCCTGCTTTAGAGTATGATTTGACGGATGACATCTTTTCCCAGTGGAACGCGAATAAGGTTCCATAATTTAAAAGGATCTGATTGATTAAATTGTACTTTTTTTGCAAACCAATCTTGTCTAATGCTAATTGATAAATTTTTATTTATTTCTGAATACGATTTACATTTTTCTGTCTTCTTTATATTTATATTTCTGCCATCTGTGACTCAGAGTTCTTTTACGTTGTAAGATTTGTTCTAGTTCTTGATTTTTGTACTTTATGTGTACAGGATAAAGGTAGTGGGTAGCTGTTCTGAAAGCAAATTACCACTGAAAGATAGTAGATGCAATGTCTATATAATTGTTTGTTTTTAGCATTGGGTTTCCGGAAATACTTGTTAAAACTGTTTCATAATTTTGCCAGTCAGTAATGTGCAGTTTCTTAAATGTTTGTGTGAATGCTTCATTTGGACTGAGGATTAAAATAACTGGCGTATGATCGTAATTTAAATAATTCATATAAAACAACATCTAAGACATCGGGATGTAATCTGCCGTAGTATGGATGTTATATAAGTTACAAGCGAGGTAAAAATCTGTATACTCCTGCCATCTGTTGAGATGTTGAAAAGCTTACTACTGCATTGCTCTTAGAACTGTTGTATTCAGAATTTCAAGCATTTGACTGCCACCAAATTTATAACAATGTGTTATTGAATTTCGTACGTAAAAACCGAAATATATTTAATTTATATTCACACAATATAAAACCAAAAGCTCATATAACACACTTGTTAAAATTGTTTCATAATTTTGCCAGTCAGTAATGTGCAGTTTCTTAAATGTTTGTGTGAATGCTTCATTTGGACTGAGGATTAAAATAACTGGCGTATGATCGTAATTTAAATAATTCATATAAAACAACATCTAAGACATCGGGATGTAATCTGCTGTAGTATGGATGTTGTGTAAGTTACAGGCGAGATAAAAATCTGTATACTCCTGCCATCTATTGAGATGTTGAAAAGCTTACTACTGCATTGCTCTTAGAACTGCTGTATTCAGAATTTCAAGCATTTGACTGCCATCAAATTTATAACAATGTGTTATTGAATTTCGTACGTAAAAACCGAAATATATTTATTTTATATTCACACAAATATAAAACCGAAAGCTCAGATAACACACTTGTTAAAATTGTTTCATAATTTTGCCAGTCAGTAACGTGCAGTTTCTTATATGTTTGTATGAATGCTTCATTTGGACTGAGGATTAAAATAACTGGCGTATGATCGTAATTTAAATAATTCATATAAAACAACATCTAAGACATCGGGATGTAATCTGCTGTAGTGTGGATGCTATGTAAGTTACAAGCGAAGTAAAATCTGTATACTCCTGCCATCTGTTGAGATGTTGAAAAGTTTACTACTGCATTGCTCTTAGAACTGTTGTATTCAGAATTTCAAGCACTTGACTTCCATCAAATTTATAACAATGTGTTATTAAATTTCGTACGTAAAAACCGAAATATATTTAATTTATATTCACACAAATATAAAACCAAAAGCTCAGATAACATACTTGTTAAAATTGTTTCATAATTTTGCCACTCAGTATGTGCAGTTTCTTAAATGTTTGTATGAATGCTTCATTTGGACTGAGGATTAAAATAACTGGCGTATGATCGTAATTTAAATAATTCATATAAAACAACATCTAAGACATCGGGATGTAATCTGCTGTAGTATGGATGTTATGTAAGTTACAAGCGAGGGAAAAATCTGTATACTCCTGCCATCTGTTGAGATGTTGAAAAGCTTACTACTGCATTGCTCTTAGAGCTGTTGTATTCGGAATTTCAAGCACTTGACTTCCATCAAATTTATAACAATGTGTTATTAAATTTCGTACGTAAAAACCGAAATATATTTAATTTATAATCACACAAATATAAAACCAAAAGCTCAGATAACATACTTGTTAAAATTGTTTCATAATTTTGCCACTCAGTATGTGCAGTTTCTTAAATGTTTGTATGAATGCTTCATTTGGACTGAGGATTAAAATAACTGGCGTATGATCGTAATTTAAATAATTCATATAAAACAACATCTAAGACATCGGGATGTAATCTGCCGTAGTATGGATGCTATGTAAGTTACAAGCGAAGTAAAATCTGTATACTCCTGCCATCTGTTGAGATGTTGAAAAGGTTACTACTGCATTGCTCTTAGAGCTGTTGTATTCAGAATTTCAAGCATTTGACTTCCATCAAATTAATAACAATGTGTTATTGAATTTCGTACGTAAAAACCGAAATATATTTAATTTATATTCACACAAATATAAAGCCAAAAGCTCAGATAACATACTTATTAAAATTGTTTCATAATTTTGCCACTCAGTATGTGCAGTTTCTTAAATGTTTGTGTGAATGCATCATTTGGACTGAGGATGAAAATAACTGGCGTATGATCGTAATTTAAATAATTCATATAAAACAACATCTAAGACATCGGGATGTAATCTGCTGTAGTATGGATGTTGTGTAAGTTACAAGCGAGGTAAAAATCTGTATACTCCTGCCATCTGTTGAGATGTTGAAAAGCTTACTACTGCATTGCTCTTAGAACTGCTGTATTCAGAATTTCAAGCATTTGACTGCCATCAAATTTATAACAATGTGTTATTGAATTTCGTACGTAAAAACCGAAATATATTTAATTTATATTCACACAAATATAAAACCAAAAGCTCAGATAACACACTTGTTAAAATTGTTTCATAATTTTGCCAGTCAGTAATGTGCAGTTTCTTAAATGTTTGTGTGAATGCTTCATTTGGACTGAGGATTAAAATAACTGGCGTATGATCGTAATTTAAATAATTCATATAAAACAACATCTAAGACATCGGGATGTAATCTGCCGTAGTATGGATGCTATGTAAGTTACAAGCGAAGTAAAATCTGTATACTCCTGCCATCTGTTGAGATGTTGAAAAGCTTACTACTGCATTGCTCTTAGAGCTGTTGTATTCAGAATTTCAAGCATTTGACTTCCATCAAATTTATAACAATGTTTTATTGAATTTCGTACGTAAAAACCGAAATATATTTAATTTATATTCACACAAATATAAAGCCAAAAGCTCAGATAACATACTTATTAAAATTGTTTCATAATTTTGCCACTCAGTATGTGCAGTTTCTTAAATGTTTGTGTGAATGCTTCATTTGGACTGAGGATTAAAATAACTGGCGTATGATCGTAATTTAAATAATTCATATAAAACAACATCTAAGACATCGGGATGTAATCTGCCGTAGTATGGATGCTATGTAAGTTACAAGCGAAGTAAAATCTGTATACTCCTGCCATCTGTTGAGATGTTGAAAAGCTTACTACTGCATTGCTCTTAGAGCTGTTGTATTCAGAATTTCAAGCATTTGACTTCCATCAAATTTATAACAATGTTTTATTGAATTTCGTACGTAAAAACCGAAATATATTTAATTTATATTCACACAAATATAAAGCCAAAAGCTCAGATAACATACTTATTAAAATTGTTTCATAATTTTGCCACTCAGTATGTGCAGTTTCTTAAATGTTTGTGTGAATGCTTCATTTGGACTGAGGATTAAAATAACTGGCGTATGATCGTAATTTAAATAATTCATATAAAACAACATCTAAGACATCGGGATTTAATCTGCTGTAGTATGGATGTTGTGTAAGTTACAGGCGAGGTAAAAATCTGTATACTCCTGCCATCTATTGAGATGTTGAAAAGCTTACTACTGCATTGCTCTTAGAACTGCTGTATTCAGAATTTCAAGCATTTGACTGCCATCAAATTTATAACAATGTGTTATTGAATTTCGTACGTAAAAACCGAAATATATTTATTTTATATTCACACAAATATAAAACCGAAAGCTCAGATAACACACTTGTTAAAATTGTTTCATAATTTTGCCAGTCAGTAACGTGCAGTTTCTTATATGTTTGTATGAATGCTTCATTTGGACTGAGGATTAAAATAACTGGCGTATGATCGTAATTTAAATAATTCATATAAAACAACATCTAAGACATCGGGATGTAATCTGCTGTAGTGTGGATGCTATGTAAGTTACAAGCGAAGTAAAATCTGTATACTCCTGCCATCTGTTGAGATGTTGAAAAGTTTACTACTGCATTGCTCTTAGAACTGTTGTATTCAGAATTTAAAGCATTTGACTTCCATCAAATTAATAACAATGTGTTATTGAATTTCGTACATAAAAACCGAAATATATTTAATTTATATTCACATAAATATAAAACCAAAAGCTCAGACAACATGAAACAACCTAAATGTAACACAACTGTAGCATATAATCACAGTATCAACTTCGCTCCAAGGATTATAGCAAGATGACAACGAAATTCCCAAACATACAATTTGCTACTCATTCTTATTTTAAGAAATCAATTTAAAAAATCCTTGTTAGAGAGAAAATTTAAAGTTCAATTATTGTGATATCTGGTTTTTCCTTCTTATTTTTTTCATTTAATTATTACTCCATTATTTAATAAAATGTCTTAACATTATATGGAATGTTCCCTGTGCAACAATATGTAACATTGTTTCTGGGGGTGCTAGAGTGTTTTATATAAAAAGCAATACGTATCTTTATTCTGGCAATAAAGTATTACTACTACTATTATTATAACCCGTCTGACGAAACATTGCAGTTTTCAGATGAGGGCGCTCGTGTGTCGCGAATGCGATCCGCTCAGTCTCGATGCGTGGCGAGTCAGCTGGAGAAATGTTGGTACAGTCTGACAATAAAAACATCAACAGCTGTTATGAACGTAATCAAATACAATTACCAATACCACAGTTGAATTTACTTTTTCTGTCATGTACGGTATATATACACGTACTTTATTCCAGAAGTAGCTGTATGCCCGAGGCAGAGGTCTCAATTTTATTTGCACTATCAGTTGAACTGTGCTGCCACCTGGTCTATCATAATCCATTTCATCTTCATCACCTCTTCGTCACTACACACAATGCCTATATTTATTACTACCCTTTTTATTTCCTCTTCCATTAACGCGTCACGACGCCAATATTCGTCTTCGATATGTTTAACAGATTGGCAGCATTTTATCCAGACTTCTTTGCTGATTTCGTTTATTGATTGTGCGGTCATTTGTTTCAAAACTGACAGCCTCCAGAATGTATCTTTTCCGTCATTAAACTGTATCTTTTTCTTAACAGCATTCAGAAGCTTGCGTAGGGTTGGAATTTCTTTTCTCTTCCCATAAAACTCCAACCTCCAAAAATGTTCTGCGGATGACACATTTTTTCAAAATCATCAAGTACAATTTTCTTTGGATGTAGTCGGCTTTCATCAGGAGTTGAAAATTGTCCTCCAATGCGCTTTGCTTCCTCACCTCCTTAGCTATAATATGTTTTGTTCTTTCACTCTACCCCATCGCCGTTGCTGTTCTTTTCACAGCGTTCGTTAATAGAATGATCAGACCTTTCTTTTTCTCTTCTTTACAAAATTTTAGCACATTGTATATAATATTTCTGCTTTGCGAGTGTAAGACTTCGCGTGACGAGTGTCTCGGCGGAGTTTCCATTCGCTCTTGTGTACACACACACTTCCGATACCGACTAACAGACTGAACGAACTGAACTGAGGCATTTCTTTACTGCAGCGCTGTGCATAGTACGTCAGAACAGGGTGACGTAATGCAGTATCGATCGCATATTTATGTCCAAGCTTACTCTACCTGCCGTCTGCAATGATTCTTCAGACAGGTTATATTATTATTATTATTATTATTATTATTATTATTATTATTATTATACTTTTGTGGCGAATTTCTGTACCTTCTTACAAATATACTACAAAAGGATGTATTGTGGCTTGGCAGTTGTTCCAATGCATACCTTGTACTGAATCTTGTATTACAAAATAATAATTTTGAGAAAAGTCTGCAATAGCTACGTAATTTTCAGGTTGTACATTTTCTTTGCATTCCGTAAAACTTTCTGTGCGCAGCCTTCTAGCACACGTGTACGTGTAGGCCTACGGCCGCAAACGGTTCATTATCTGGGGATTGTGAGCCCGAGAATGCCTTCGGAAAATAAATTGTCGCAAATGTATGTATGTAGATCCCACATTTTTAAATGCAGTAGTTTACAGATAATACATCAGGGAACAAGGCTATATTTTTTTCAGATTTTTAGCTTGGCTATTTAATTAGTAATTTTGCTTCGAAAAAGAAATGATTAAAAATTAGGTCAAATTTTAAATTGATTTGTTATAGGCATGAAGTAATAAAAACTATTGTATTTATGGCCGGTTTGTCCAACTCCGGTTCGATTCCCGCTGGGGCTGATTATCTGTTTGGGTTTTTCCGAGGATTTCCCCAACTATAAGGCAAATGTCAGGTAATCTATGGCGAATTCTCGGCCTCATCTCGCCAAATATCATCTCGCTATCACCAATTCCATCGACGCTAAATAATCTCGTAGTTGATATAGCGTCGTTAAATAACCAAGTAAAAAAACACAAATAGAAAGAGAGTTTTCCGTTCGAAATAATAAGAAAGTACCCACTTAATTATTGTTGATTGCAATGCTTTTCAGTTTATCGCTGATTACAATAACTTATATAATTTCGTTTTATATACATAATTTACATTTGTATAATGTGTTCTGTTTGTTTTAAATTTAATTTTAATGTCTAGCCTATATTTGTTATGTAACTTTCTTAGATCTTAGTATTTCTTGTAATAATACTTTTGTTTAATTATGTAATATGTGTGCGTCTAATTACGCTCTTTGGTATTTATTTATTTATTTATTTATTTATTTATTTATTTATTTATTTATTTATTTATTTATTTATTTATTTATTTATTTATTTATTTATTTATTTATTTATTTATTTATTTATTTATTTATTTATTTATTTATTTATTTATTCATTCTGGTGTAGTTAAGGCCATCAGGCCTTCTCTTCCACAACACCAGGAATACAAATACAATAACAGAAATAAACAGAAAAAAATACACTATATACAAAATAGAGTTACACAAGAAATAAAGAGACAGAGAAATAAACACTATAAACAATGTAAAGCCACACAAAAATATACACAGGTTGCAGTCACACAAACTTTAAATGAGTGATTAAGTATCATAATTAATTGTATCCTAACTAATTAGCTAACATAAACAAGAAACTTGCAATTTTAATCTAGATTAAAAAAGAAAAAGAAAAAAAAACACAAATCAATACTTCTAGCAATACCTAAAAAGCATTAACTAAGACAAAATTTTCCAATTTAACTTTGAATTGTGATAAAGTCCGACAGTCCCTGACGTCATTAGGTAACGAATTCCAGAGGCGAGGTATTTCTACAGTATGGGAAGATGAGTATAAAGACGTTCTATGATGAAGGATAGAGAGAAGTGCTTGATCTCGGTTTCGAAGAGTTGTAAGAAATTGAAAGCGCGATAACAGATAATTCGGAATAGAAGTATGCATGATTCTAAACAGAAGAGACAGTGAATGTATTGTTCTTCGTTCCTTCAGACGCACCCATGAAAGTAACTGGAGGGAAGGTGTTATATGGTCAAATTTACGAGTATTGCAGATAAATCGTATGCACACATTATGAACACGTTGTAGTCTCTCAGCTAAGAGTGAACTTACATTAGTTAGCAAGGAATCGCAATAATCAAAATGGGGCATTACAAGCGTCTGAATAAGATTCTTTTTTAGACTAAGTGGTAGAAATTCTTTCATATGAAACAAGGAGTGAAGTTGATAAAATATTTTTTTTTGCAAATATGTGTTACTTGAGTGTTCCAATTTAGGTCGCAATCCATAAAAATGCCAAGATTTTTAACTGTTTCACTGTATTTAACAGTAACCCCATTCAATATTATATGTGGTATAGTACTACTATCAAGAGTGCTTCGTAGACGATTATGTCCCATTACGATGGCTTGCGATTTCTTTGGATTTAATCTTAATCCAAATTTGTGTGCCCACATCAGACATTTACTGAAAACACTGTTTGCCGTTGTGTACAATTTGTTGTAAGCTATCAACCGATTGTATCTGCAATATGATAAACGATACGAAAGTACCTAAACGTACCGTTATCTCCTTTCCACAACCTTAAGCATATAGTTTACGTTTGCCTAAGTTGTTTTAAAATGTGACCAAACACTGGTCTTCAGTGATTAGTGCTGAGATTTATATACGCTAAATATGCACTTAAAAGTGCGAAAATATGCATATGAAGTCTGACTAGTATAATATGTAGCTAATCGGCGGTGTATGCAATGGAGGGGCAAAGGAACTGGTCACTCTACTCCTTTATCTCTTGGCTAATTGCCTTATACGTAGAACCTTGTTGGTAACACATGTGAGGCTCAGACCTGTCTTCGGACAGTTGACTAAACAACAACAAACAACATATACACTAAAAGTTGAAGAACTATACTCCCGTCGCTCTAATTTCCGGCAGCCAATCGCGTTGCAGGTCGGCTACATTTAAACGTGTGCGTCTTGTGATTCGCTGATTCATTTCATAAGGCTCGATAGTACTTAATATAATCGCCCGCCATTTTAGCTCTTTCGTTGGCGTTCGCAGAAAGCACACGAAGACGTTATTTGCCGCTCAATTATTTGCTGAATTACATTGCGTTTGATTTATTATTATAGGAGCTACGACATGATAATATTTAACGGTGTGGCAAATAGATTCCTCGTATGGTAGCTCGGCAACGTAAGAACAAAAATGGCGAACGATACTACCTACCTAGACTTTATAGAGCTTTCACTTTCTAAGACGTAAGCAAAGAGGCGGAGTCACGCCGGAAATAACAGCGTCGGGACTATAGCAAACTTACTATAGTATATAAATTGAATCCTACAAAAAAAGAATACAAGCTCTACAGAATGAACCGTAAGTCAGTCATTAATTTCAGGGGGTTATTCTTTGAGATATTTCAAACAAAAATGTTTAATACAATTTTGCTCGTTATCGCTTCTTTTCCAGGAAAAGAAATTGTTTTATATGAAACATTTCATAGCATGTTTTTGGAAAGCCATTGGTTTAATTCCCAATATACTCAGTCAATTTAAGACAGCAGTGTATTATGATAATAAATGATTGATAGAATTTTAGTTTTGTCCTTTAAATGCGGAAAAATTTGAACCCAACAAATGTAACATTTTTCAATTATTTTGCAGAACGAAAAGTTACATTTGTTTGGATCAAATTTTTGCGCATTTAAAAGACGAAACTAAAATTCTTTCAATCTCTTACTTTAAACTGACTGAGAATATTTGAAATAAAATCAATGGCTTTCCCAAAACATGCTATGGAATATTTAATATAAAATATTTTTTATCTCGAAAACGAATAAAAAACAAACAAAATTGAAGTAAACCTTTTTGTTTTAAATATCTCAAAGAATAACCACCTGAAATTAACGATATTACTTACGGCTCACGCTGTATAGTTGGAAATATTCAAATTATTGGGCGTAAATAAAAAAACAGTCACTTTAATTTTTTCAGTAGTTATTCTCATATTCGCTACTGCTAATTTAATTGAAACCAATAATTCTTTACATAAGCTGCCCACGATTTTCCTCTACAAAATTTGTTCTGAACTCCATGTGACTTGCGGAATACGTACACATCACCAAAATTGAGAGCAAAACACTGTTTTTAAATTTGCACAAGGAAAAGTGGTAGACCAATTCATTAATGTATCACTACGCCATCTATAGGCTACAAGGAACATCAAAAGAAACACACCAACCTCGACGACCCTGTCGACTATACTGTACTCGTACATTGGAATCTCTACCCAAAATACACACCTTAAAATAGTTTTCAATTCAATTTATTAGGCCATTAGACATACAGTAATAGGCTTCGTTACAGATACATTGAAAAATACTCCTATAATCAGTAACTTTCATATGAAACAACGAGTCAAAGTCAGGATAAAAGAAGAAATGTCAGAAGGCAGCGAAAGGGGGAGAGCAGTATGTCAAGGATGCCCTTTATCACCTACCCTATTCAACATCTACTTGGAGAAATTAGTGAAGAACTGTTTTTAGAACATGGGAGGAGTGGTAGTAGTAGGAGGAAGAAAAACAAAGTGCATAAGATATGCTGATATGGCGTTGTTAGCAGAAGAGGAGACGATACCAAGGGATATGCTACTGGTGTAAAATGACAGCTGTGTGCAGTAGGGCTGAAGATAAATGCAAACAAGACGAAGACCATGGTCATAGGAAGAAAAGTAAAGAAAGTAAGCTTGCGAATTCTAAATGAAGCAGTAGAGCAAATAGCTTCAAGTACTTGGGGTGTTCTATAAGAAGTAACATGAGCTGCTGCCAAGAACTCAAAAGAAGAGTAGCAATGACAAACGAAGTTTTTACTAGAAAAAGAAGCATCTTCTGCGGACCTCTGAAAAAAGAACTAAGGAAGAGACCAGTGAAGTGCTTTGTGTGGAGTGTAGAATTGTATGGGGCAGAAACAAAGATATTACGACGAAGTAAAGAAAAGCGACTAGAAGCATTTGAAATGTGGATATGTAGAAGCATGGAACGTGTAAAATGGACAGACAGAATAAGAAATGAAGCTGTGTTGAAAAGAGTGGGCGAAGAAAGAATGATACTGAAACTGTGATCAGGAAGAGGAAGAGGAATTGGTTGTGTCACTGGTTGAGAAGAAACTGTCTTCTAAAGGATGCACTGGAAGGAATGGTGAACGGGAGAAGAGTTCGGGGCAGAAAAAGATAGACGACATTAAGATACGTATATGAGGAGACTAAGAGGAAGGCAGAAAACAGGATAGTCTGGAGAATGCTGGGTTTGTAGTGAAAGATCTGCCCTTGGGCAGAACACTACGAATGAATAAATGAATTAATTGAAACAGTAAAATTTAATTAAAAGCAATGAAAACACGAAATATTTTGAAACTCTAAAAATTAATGAAAACATTTCACACTTCTTGTAATAACTGTAACAAAATGTAAATAAATGTAGGCCTATTTGTTTAAAAAAAAAAGTCATCCAAATTTTTGTTAAAGAACACACCTACAGAGTAAAACGATTAATTAACCAACTATACTACTGGATGTTCAGTTCAAAATGTGTCTTGGCTCGCTGCATGCCGTCATGTGGCTAGCTGATGAGCCTAGAGAATTCAATCTTCCTACACTTCCGCAGCTCAGGTGTATAATCTAAGAGGCAGAGAAGTTGGCTAGCAAGTACGGCATTCATTCTAAAGAGTACGTGCCGATACGTACGTAACGCCGGTAGTGGCAGGAATGTGAACTGTTTGGAAATACGTACTGTCGAGATATGGGGAGAGGGTTAAGACGATTGCTTACGTATTTGTTGACATTAACTTCGACGGTCAACATGGACACGGAGCATTTGATTTGTGTTGTGGAATGTTACCATACGCAACCGATGATAACAAATACCCTGCGTACGACTTGCCGGCGCAAAACACAGTTCGAAAGAGGTTATGGTAGCACACAGACCGTACAGACCGCCATCTGTTGCTACGACGTTCAAGTTATACCGTACACATTCTCAAGTTCAGATTGAAGAACGCCTTAAATAATAGGCAACTTCTCTAACATATAAACTGAAACTCGCTTCAAATCGGTGACCCAACAACAGTGACGTCATGACACACTTTGAAATGAACACCCAGTAGATAAAATTAAAATTATTACTTTCAGCTCAATTTTAGTAATTTGTACGTATTCCCCAAATTCAAATCAAGAAGTTACCAATAAATTTAGTCGAAAAAAAACGCGCTTATTTCTTTCCTTTTAAGTTATTTTACATGTAAGGTTTTGCGTGATTTATAGTTGTATTTATCTTAACGGTGTTTAATTTTTATTACTTATTCGCAGTACAAAGTTTTATTAATTTATGGAAATTTGATTTGGTAATTTTCATTTATTATTGGTAAAATTTGTGCCAGCATCCGCGCTATACAATGGACTATAAGTGAATATTTTTGGTAAAATAATTACCATATGTTTTACCAAAGTCCAGGAAACTATAAAAAAAAGTTTTAGCTAAAAAAATTTAAAATACCGCTCGCATGAAATGTGCTCTTAATGTCGAAATATGCACAAACGTTTAAAAGATACATATTTACACACGAACAATTATGCGTCTATCATCTTAAGTAAACATAACATGTAATTACTAAGTTCCATTGAGATATCCAGCTCTGGTACAAATCTGCATTTACATTATACAGTATTTCTAATCACTAGTAATAATGGAATAATTGTGGAGTTTGTTAAAGCTATGACGAGAAAAAAACGGGAGAACTGTGAGAAAAACTCTCCCAGCCTGGCTTTGTTCACCGCAAATGTACCTCCGCCAACAGCGAGATTTGAACTCGGGTCCGCGGTCTTTATAAGCCAGAGCTCTGCCAAGGGAGCTACCGAGACGTCTCTGAATTTTGAGTAACATTTCAAATTAAATTTCAGACTCACTGAAATTACTACTCTGATGATTCATATCCGTTGTTGTGTTTCAACTACTGGGTGTTCATTTCAAAGTGTGTCATGACGTCACTGTTGTTGGGTCACCGATTTGAAGCGAGTTTCAGCTTATACGTTAGAGAAGTTGCCTATTATTTAAGGCGTTCTTCAATCTGAACTTGAGAACGTGTACGGTATAACTTGAACGTCGTAGCAACAGATGGCGGTCTGTACGGTGTGTGCTACCATAACCTCTTTCGAACTGTGTTTTGCGCCGGCAAGTCGTACGCGGGGTATTTGTTATCATCGGTTACGTACGGTAACATTCCACAACACAAATCAAATGCTCCGTGTCCATGTTGACCGTCGAAGTTAATGTCAACAAATACGTAAATAATCGTCTTAACCCTTTCCCCATATCCCGACAGTACGTATTTCCAAACAGTTCACATTCCTGCCGCTACCGGCGTTACCGTACGTATCGGTACGTACTCTTCAGAATGAATGCCGTACTTGCTAGGCAACTTCTCTGCCTCTTAGGTTATACACCTGAGCTGCGGAAGTGTAGGAAGATTGAATTCTCTAGGCTCATCAGCTAGCCACATGACGGCATACAGCGAGCCATGACACATTTTGAACTGAACACCCAGTATATCACTGCGTTAATTGAATATATCAAAGAGCTGTTTTAGATATTTATTTATCGACTGGCTACAATTTACTTTAAAACAGTAAAAAAAACTAAATACATTCACAGCACAGTATACTGATGTAGAGCGTATTAATTTTTCAGACTCCAGTTCCTAACTATACAGACGTGGATATCTCTTTCTCATACGCCAATTTTAAAGCCTCATTAGATTTCATGAAGATGAATACGATTTCTCCATACATATATTTGCAAGAAGCAGTTCCCTATGTGTCACAGCTAATGGACAAACAGCTGAGTTCTCCTCCTATCCAGGAGTTCATAAGGTATGTACAAATGTACCACACTTATTTTTGCGATTACCGAGTGCTGTACGATAAAAAAATAATAACAACGTCGAAAGTAAACGATGCATCCATGAGATTATTAATAGTTGATCTGGATACAATATACAGGGTGTAACGAAATATGTAGGCAAAACTTTAGTTATGGGTCCCTCATATGTAGGGACCGCATTTTTATGTAATATCAAGGTGTGAAATATGTACATATTTATATAAGAAAAATAAGCTGAATATGTACCAAAATATGTAAAATCATGAAAATATGTAATAACAATATCTGGCAGGTATAGGATAGGTAAGACTCTCCAGTTGTGATTTCATAGAGCATCCGACTTTTTTTTACCGCACACTTGACACATTACTATTTTTCCATTTGTAGTGAAAGCTTCGTCCATCGCAATCCATGATTTTATTTTTATCGTTAGGGTTGAAGAAACAGGGGCCATTTTAGTTAGTTAAAAGCAGTAGATAAACTCACTTGCACTTTATACGGTAAGTACTAAAACTAGAGAACTGAGTGAAATGAATGACACAACAGTCCTGCAAGTACTGTTTCACTGTATACTATATTAGGAGAAAATAAGAGGAGATGTGGGACATATGCATTTTAGCTGCTCCCTGTAAGAAAGAAAGTACCTACTAAAATCTCAAACTATAGGCATTTACAAACTGTTGTTTGAAAAGTGACATTCCTGTCTCATTCAGAAGGGTAGGATTATTCCAGCCGATAACCATACTTAATATTTGCTCGGAAAATCCCATTTCCGTATAGCTCTACTAAATTTAAAATAAAGAGGAAAGGCAATAACCTGAAAAGCTATTTATTTTAATCTTTCAACATCTTTCCAGTTTGTTCCTTTACTTCAGCTTCTTTTCAAAAGTCGACTACTTTATTGCGGCTCATGCCACACTTGACACGGGTTTTCCCTGGAAGTATTAGGAAGAGGGTGGGTAAGGTTGCAAATTGCATGGGAACGGCTTGTTAAGATGTGTGCAGAACAATTACAGTTCGAGACAAATCATGTCATCCTCGTCCCACTCCACCGCATGAAGGCAACGCTACTTTCTGAGTGATTTTTACAATACAAGGTAGTTGTATGAGGAAGGTTACCTTTTGTTCACTCATATTTACAGTGGGTGGTATGGGGTGAGTGCCTCTATTACTTCCTGGAACTAAGAATGTTATGTTTCGACCCGAAATATATCCTTTCTTGGGTAGGTAAAAAGGCTTTTTAAATCTGTGTATTTAAAATTGTAAACTTCCCCAGCAGAAGTTTTTTTTTTTTTTTTTTTCCTTTTAGAGAAGTAAAAATGAATAAAACCCCTAAATATGTAGATTTATGTAATACCGAGCCATAATATATAATGTGGGGTAAATATGTAAAAATATGTAGTAGCAAATTTTAATATATTAATGGTAATTACAAGATTCGCAAAGATTTGTTATTTATATACGGTTAGGTTGAAAGGAATATATGTAATATGTAATTACATAAAAATCCGGTCCCTACTCATATGTATAGAACAAAAAATGGTTATATCAACATGGGTCCGGAAATGCTTGGTTTCTGAGTAGGTCTTGTAAATATAATCATAGTATACTCCAGTAGGCATAGTTTGTTTGATGGAATAATTTTGATGTATTCCGCTTATATTTCCTAAGATGAACTGTTCGAAAGTTCACCTTCTCTCTGAATACAGGCCGCAGCTTGTCTAATCGAGATCCAAACATGCCCTTAAATTTCTGGCATAGTTCTTACTGCCTCTCAACTTGCAAATCCGCTCACGGAGAGTATCTTTCTTATCAACAGAAATCAAATACGCCAACGACGTTAAGTAATGGATAGGAGTCTGGTGAACATTGAGGCCAAACATTTTCGGCTCACGATGAGACGAGCTGCGGGCTGTATTCAGGTAGATGGTCATACCATCTAAACAGTGGCGTAGCGTCAATGTAAGCTAAAAAGCTCAGCTCCCCCAGTTAATAATAATTTCATAATAAACCTGCAGTTTATGGTCAAAATTATTTATTAATTTTAATAGAATCTATATTTACGCGCTAAATATTGTGATGCGGCAGCTCAGGATGATTTGTGATGCAGCAGTAATCAAGAAGCCTGCACACACCAGCTTCCAAGCAGACTCATTCTTCTGTGTAACCCACCCCGCAGATTTTCCATCCCTTTCTAACTAAACTACACTGGTCGCAAGGCTCGCAAGAAGCTAGCTTTGACATTGAAAATTAGTAGTTTCCGAGTTATCCCTTTTCGTCAGTTGTGTTCAGTTGAAGTGTTAGTGTGCATTGTAGCTGATATAATAAATGATGAGTGAAATAACAGTTCCTGACACCAATTTACTAGAATTTTTTTAGGACAATTGTATTATCAAGACTGACTTACGAACAAAAGTGTGATCTAAAAAACAAATGACCGATTCCCTTGCTGTTACTGGACACACTCAAAATACAGACGCATACTTACGTAATGATACTAATACTGTATTTATTGACCGTTAATATTGTGATTTATCTAAGTATGACAGGGAGTGAGCTAATGTTATACGTTTACGTTTATTTGTTAGAGATACGTGTAAACCGTGAAATCGCATTGTATTCTTCACCTGACATAATTAGGAACATTAAATCCAGACGTTTGAGATGGGCAGGGCATGTAGCACGTATGGGCGAATCCCGAAATGCATATAGAGTGTTAGTTGGGAGACCGGAGGGAAAAGACCTTTAGGGAGGCCGAGACGTAGATGGGAGGATAATATTAAAATGGATTTGAGGGAGGTGGGGTATGATGATAGAGACTGGATTAATATTGCACAGGATAGGGACCGCTGGCGGGCTTATGTGAGGGCGGCAATGAACCTTCGGTTCCTTAAAAGCCATTTGTAAGTAAGTACCATTTGAGGTCATGCCTTATTGGTGTTACGAGGTTCCAACCAATCTTCGACTGCTGACTTGACATTGACTACTATTTATTTTAAAACTATATTTTTGTAATACGTTTTCTCATATTGCATTAAAGACAACTTGAGTTAGCTTCCCCTGCTCAAAATTTCATGCTACGCCACTGCATCTAAAGCAGATATGCTCATTCTCTGACTCGCGATTACGTTCTGTAATCACAACCTTCGAATGTAGAGCGTGCTGTTCCTCGTTCGAAGCTCGACGGATGACTGCAGAAGGCAGTTCAAGTACTTAGTAACGTACGAACGACCATTCCGTACAGTGTGGGAGGAAGACTACTTTTGTTGTGCGTTCGGTGAAAACGTAAAGTGTTTATTATGTTGTAAAGTTCTGTTAGGAATACTACTGAGCAACATAAAATGACATTATACGCTCTGCCATCCAGAACATGCCGAAGTGACAGGGAAGCTGTTTTCTGTAATATGCATTCCTTTAGCAAAGTTATTATTATTAGTCTATTATTATTATTATTATTATTATTATTATTATTATTGTTATTGTTATTTTGGTGATTTTATTCCAACAGATATGATGAAATAATTTTTCAGGGGCGCAACGTGCACTACAGCTTCAAGAATTGAAAGCACTTCATGAAAGGCCAAGCATTGAAGAGAGTCGAACAATTCAGAGTCTATGTTTAGAAGCAAGTTATGTAGTATGTTGGGTGAACTTGTAAAGAGATCTATGGTGCCTGAACAAAATATAGTTAATTATATTTCTGTATTGGAACAGCCCAAATGTGAATTCACAGAACATAGATTTAGTGATTTTAGATGTATGGAGAGTGATATTAATCTTTTTGTTAATCCTTTCATAGTAAATTTAGTACAGTTCGTGAGTGAAGTTCCAGGACGAGTTAAGTGATGTACGAAGTCTCGTAGAATTCAGAATTAAATGCAGAGAATATGACTTGACAAGCATAGAAATTTATTAAAAAATGATCCAAACGAAATATCACAAGATGAGCTTATTCGCTGCCACTATGCAAGCTACCTTCGCCTCGACATATGTGTGCGAACAATTATTTTGGAGAATGAAGGTTGCTAAATCCAAAAATCCAAACATAGGTCCCGATTAACAGATGAACATCTTTTGCACACTGCAGTAAATTCGTTGGAAATAGATTTCCGATTACTTGCAGAAAAGAATCCACATTTTGCATAGGCCGCAATGTAGGGTGGTATATGAAAATAACATTATCTATGATATAATAGTATCATAACTATATAAAATATAATATAATAAATGATGTAATAACTGAATATTACAATGTATACTCTTTCCTTTTTCAATTTCAGTTTATTATACGTATTTGTAAGAGGGTGTGAGCGATGGCATGGGCGGTGCTGCTATGTAGTTGAGGAGCCCAGTCCGTAGACTATGTGTGTTATGCAGTGCAGCATCATCCGTGTAATCGGTGCTTTTACAATTTTGAGCATACCTGATCTAAAGTAATGTAAACAGAATGCATCATAATAATTCCAGCTAACAAACGTACTGGAGTGCACTATGATCATTAGGGATCGGATTTATAGGTTTTTACCTATTTTTTTCCTTACTTCTAAACTCACAATTTCTCAGATAATTTTCTCCGAATCATGGTCATAAAAATCATAGCCTATATGTAAATTCTGATGAACCTAAAAAAACCTAAATTGGACTTAAGAACTAAAAAATCTAATCATAATTAATATGTATTTTTATGCTCGACCATGCCGAAATGTAGTAATTATACACCTGGTAGCAGCCCTTTAATGGACCTCATTAAAGTACACCTATGCATTAAAGTTCAGGTTTTCCACCAATCAGAAAACACCATTGTAGCAATATGAAAGCGCAAGTATCGATTATTCTCGGATATACAATCGAAAGACAACTAGCGAAACGTCACGGAGGCCGAAAATCCAATACTGTCGCAGAAGATTATGTTCTGTTACTATAATAATTAGCGTTAATTGTAAATAATATTCAAATAAATTCAATTTGTCATCTCGTTTTTCAATATCTAAATCAATTTCCAAGTTATATCAAGATTAATGTTCATTTTACTCTCTAGATTATATCAAGGTCAATGACATTTGTTCCTCGGAAAAAATCAATACTTTCGCGTCTGCGCACATCTCACAATTTACTAGATATTGCACAAAGTCACTTCCGCTCTCCAGTCAGATAACAATAATATGAATACTTATGAATAATTTCAAGTTAGAAATATGGTCGAGCATAAAAAGTCGTATGAAACTTGCCTATAATGGTAATTAAGACGCTCGTATGAAAACATGAAACTCGCTTGCGCTCGTTTCATAAACATACTCGCGTCTTAATTACTACCATTATAGGCTCATTGTATAAAGTACTATTATACATTTACTGTTTTTATATCAATATATTTATAAAGTTCAATAGGCTATATCTTATAATCTTTATTCTCTTCTGCATTGAAGAAAGCGACCCAATCTGCGGTCTTTAACCCTTCAATCTTTTGTTGTTTTGGATAAAATGGTTAACAGGGAATTCCGTCTTTCTTTGTACAGCGGGCCGTCCTTCAGAGGCTTCATCCTCTCAAGGGCACTGATTGAGACTGTATGTATTTTGAAATTTCCACTGATCGCAGATATACTATGCCAGTAAAAGGGTCTGAAGTGACTGAACTTTCTCTTGAGATGAATGAATGAACTGCGAAAAAGTCGCATCGTTGAGATTCGTCAAGTTTTCGGGCATATTCCCTGATAGAAGTCTGATTTTGCGTGTGAGGGTACGAGCTGTGAACTTTTCTGAGGTGTCTGTGAGTCTGTCTTATTCTAGTGTTTCTGGCGTTAACATTGAATTTATATATTTTGTGTTTTCTTAAGCTATGCCAAAACAAGTAAAATCTCATTTATTACGGCAGTGGATTGGAAATGATTCCACCTTTATGACCTAGAGAAAAGTTATGTTATTTAAAATTGACTGTAAGCGTACATTTTTTACAATTAGGAAAATTTTGCGACTCCTTTCACAGTTTGGACAAAAAACATAAAAAAATTATTTCACATACATATTCCAATAACCTTAAGTGGACTTCTTAAAAACCTAAAAATCCGGTCCCTAATGATCATACGTGTAAGACCTACACAGAAACCAAGCATTTCCGGACCCATATTGATTTTTTCTTCTTCTATACATAATGTATGAAGAGTCCATACCTGAAGTTTTGCCCACTTTTTTCGTTACACTTTAATATTGTGGTACGAATAATATTGTGATAGTTCTTTTTGAGAATTTATTACAATTTTACTGAGCAAGAGAAGGACCGGTTTTGTGCAGAAACTTGTCCACGAACATTCCCTTAATAAGTTGACGCAAAAAACCGATCTTCCTCTAGCCCAGTAAAATTGTAATAAATTATCAAAAAGGAAGTATCACAATATTACCAACCTTTACCCTATATATTGTGTTCGAAACAACACACATATTAAAAGCTGAAATATGTCTTCGAGATATCGATTATCTTTAATCAAATTTAATCGAAATTTAGTCTCAGACTACTAAGATTTAAAATTATCCGTCCTCAAGTGAGGTTGACCACTGGGATCCGGAATTAACAAACATAAAAGATAAAGGGAAATGAAACGGGCAAAATACAGATTAGATTTGTACATTAAAATAAAAATTTACGTGTTAATATATAGATGATAGTCTAAAATTTGAAGAGAGGCCTTCAGAATTTCCATTACAATCTTCTGAACTTCATAAAAGGGAATTTTAGAGGATTTAAGAATATTAAATGTAAATTTTGGTAAACAACCCCTCGCTCCAAGTAGTAAGCCTGCAACATCCCAGTTGTAAAGCGAAATGCCATAATGATTTGTAATAATGTAATGATAATAAAAAAAAACAAAATAAGAACGTAAAATTTAGGAGATTTGTTCAAAGGATTACTGTAATTATTTTTCATAAAAAAACTTAAAGTTTTATTTCACCACAATGCAGTGCATGTAAAGAAAGTTAAATTTCCAATTGCTTCTTTCTTTTGCTCCAGGTCAAATAACAGTAAATTTGATCTCGTGTTTCTGGAGGCGCTGGTACACCAGTCTTACTACGGTCTTATTCACCACGTGGGCTCTCCACCAGTGATTGGAATTAAGTCCACGCACAATCTGTTGCTCGCAAACAGTGCGTTGGCAAATCCTGTGAATCCATCATACTGTCCTGACCTCCTAATGCCATTCAGTAGCCACATGACGTTTTACGAGAGACTTCAGAACACGCTCTTCTGGATATGGATGAGGTGTGTTTAGTTTTAGTAACATGTTTAAACAAAGGGTAATGGTTCAGTAAGAAGAGTTTTAAATTGTATAACTTCCGCATTAGGTTGAAGCTCCCTTTGGTAGTTCGTACGTGAGTAAATATTGTAAATAATAAGAGACCTACAAAAACTTAGCTTAGAATAATAAGTTTAAGATATAAAAAAGTAAATTTGACATACAACATAGAATATTCACTTTTGTTATTTCACAAAACAAACAACATTGAAATTATTGCTCATCTGCTGTCTACATTTCCCTAGCAAAGTACTACTTAGTATTTATTTATTTATTTATTTATTTATTTATTTATTTATTTATTTATTTATTTATTTACTTATTTATTACTTAATTACTTACTTATTTAGTTATTTATTTATTTTATTTATTTATTTTACCTATTTATTTAATTTACTTATTTCATTTACTTAATTAATTAATTTTATTTATTTATTTATTCAGTCACTCAGTCACTCACTCACTTATTTACTCACTTATTTATTCACTTACTTATTCACTTATTCTTTTACTCATATATATATATTCACTTATTCATTCACTCATTCATTTATTTATTTATTTTATTTATTTATTGATTCAGCCACTCAGTCACTCACTCACTCACTCACTTACTTACTCACTTACTTACATACTTATTCACTTAATCACTTATTTATTCATTGATTCACTTATTTATTTATATATTCATTCACTTATTTATTTATTTATTTATTTATTCATTCACTTATTTATTTATTTATTTATTTATTCATTCATTCACTTATTTATTTATTCATTTATTCATTCATTCATTCATTCATTCCTTTATTCATTCATTCATTTATTTATTTATTTATAATAATCGATCACCTTGTCATGTATCACACTCCAGTGCTGCTAATTTAAAAACGGGTGAATCAACCAAAAAATAAATAATATTTGAGGGGCTTAGAACAAAAAGCAGGGAAGTGACATTATTAAAAAAATGAGGTAAGTGCGTGTTCTGATAGCTCAAAAGGATGTTTCTTTGGGATAAAATCAGGTAAGTGACCACACTGTGCAGTGCTGCTATATGGGCATCATTTCACCAAACTAGTGTATAATATTCCATTCCATGTAGAACTTTAACTGCAATTTCCTCAAAACTAGGTTTCCGTCACTTACCTGCTTTTTGTTTTAAGCCCCTCATTTGACTCTTGGATTTACGTATAAAGGCAATAAAATTGCTTTGTGCGCTATGTAACAAAGTGATAAGTAACATTTATTGCCTGCAAAACTGCATAGGCATTTGGAAACAAACCACCCAGAATGTAAAAACAAGAACGTACATTTTTCCAACTAAACTTGAAGGGTTAAAACAGTGTCAGAATACGTTGGTGAAAAGTGCGAAAACCGACAATGAAAATGCTACAGAGGCGTCATACCGGGTGAGATGTGAGACGGGGAAACAACACCATTCTTCACATTAGCAGTTTGCAAGTAAGTTTTATAATTATGCATGTAGTTGCTGAAAGCAATACACGAAGTTTACACACACTAATACTGTATTTTTATGAACTCACGCCTATGCATGATAACACTGAACAAGAAGAATTTTGCTCCGACTTAAAACGATGTGTCCCTTTACGTCCCTTACGGTTTGGTGTGTACTGAATCCGAGAATGCATCTATTTTCTTCGTATCACGTAAGGGTAAGGTTTTTAAGATATACAATGATTTCACTTTTCGATAAGCGCTCCCCCAGGAAACATCTGGCGCGGGTTGGGGGTATAAACCAAAACTAAAGCTAATGTACTTTATGAGTTTATGACTTATTTACGTTTTATTATGGTTTTTGGCATGTTATTTTTGTATTTCTAATAAATAAATAGATATTGGTCCCTTCTATTAAGTAAATTTCATAACAGTTCAAAGTGAGGTGTATGCAATGAACAAACAAGGGTGTGGTATGCAATATTTAAAGGAAAAGTTTACCAGGTTGACTGAAGGAAAATTAAAAGAGGGCATTTTCATCGGTCCACAAATTCACAAAATGGCTGACCCTTTGTTTGGGGAAAAACTTTCCGTTACAGAAGGAATGTCATGGCGCGCTTTCAAAGACGTTCGCTCAAATTTCCTTGGAAATTCTAAGGTAGAGAACTACATAGAACTTGTTGTGGAAATCATGTTAAGTTCATACGACAAACTGGAGTGTAATATGTCTCTCAAAATACACTTTTTACATTCTCATTTGGATTTCTTTCCTCCTAACTTTGGAGCGGTAAACGACGAGCATGGGGAAAGATTTCATCAAGAAATATCTGAAATGGAAAGGCGAGATAAAGGAAGATCATCATCCAGCATGCATGCAGACTATTGTTGGTTCCTTGTAAAATACAGTTCCGGGTCTAGTTACAAACAGAGGTCATCCAGAAAATTATTTTAAATGTAAATTCAAATTCCGAGATTTTTCTCATTATATGTATGAAATATTTTTATTGTTGTTGTGTTTTAAACTATGTTACATTATTTTTGTATCCAGTACACATTTTTCAAGTATTATGAGGAATTTTCAATCCCTAGTGTTTTATAATTTTATCAGTAGCAGCGAAAAATTAAAAACAAATAAGTTTCGTAAAAAAAAATCAATTCATTTTCCCCGGAAAATGGTACGTGATGGGGCAATTTGGGTTTTAAATTCAAATCTAGGGCACACATATTAGTAATATTCACCTATTTTTATTTCGGAGCAAGACAAAAAGTAAAAATTTGTTGTTCAGTGTAATTAATGTAGTTGTAAACATATTGTCGATATTAAATACGTACAGAATATAAAATAATATGGAGGCATATTGAATGTATATCTAAGGTGGGTGCTCCTGTTATGGCCATGTTCCTGATATGGCCACCCCGCTATTATGAGTTAGTTAACCAAAAAATCTGCTAAATTGCAGCAGTATCCAGTGAAAGGCCATCCTGGTATGTCACTTGATCGTTTTCCATCCAGTCAGGTTGAGCAATATGGCGTCAGTTGCCTGTTTTGCGGTTTTCATGTGACCTCTTCTTATTTTTCTCTGTTAAGTCTCCTTTGTTTAATGCATGTTTTTCAAAGACTTGTTCATGAAAACCATCGTACTCCATTCAGTTTTTAATGTTCTGTTGATTGGTGTTGTCGCTGATGGCGTATCTTTTACGAGTTGTTCATAATCAAACGATTTTCGTGAAAGCTTACCTGCTCCTGATATGGCCATATTAAATGCACTATGGCCATATCAAGTTCATTTCACTTTTATTTTTTCACCTGACAAATTTACATGCCTTATAGCTGGGATTACCGAAGAAAAAATTTTGTATTTTAAGAAAAACAACTTAATTTTTTATGGAAAAACCTGTTTTGACTACACTTTTGAATTATAAAAAAGATTATTAAGTGTCATGTTTATTCATTTTACACCAAAAAATATTTAATTTGAGCAAAACTGCGCTATCAAACTGAAAACAATCACGATTTGTAAAACATAGAACAAGGGTGGCCATATCATGTGCACGTGTTCCTGATATGGCCAGTAGGTAGACTTTTGGCATTTGGAACTTTTTGGACAATTAAAGCTATTTTAATGGGGAAAGGAAATTGTTTTAAGAAAGTCCATTAGACTGAGCACGAGTAAGAAAAAAGTCGTTTACATTTTTTTTCAAAATGGCGGCTAGAAAAATTCTCCAACCTTAGCATGGCCATATCAGGGACACCTACCTTATATTAATCTAGCGATTAATTTAATTTAATTTAATTTGAGGATCCGTGAATCTTTTCTCGAGTCGAAAGGGATCCGCGATCAAAAAAGTTTGGGAACCACTGCAATAGACCAATGATTCTTAAACTGTGCCACGCAAAACTCGTGTTACTGGCTGACGAGAAACTGCCTCTTCTTTACCTATCTCTTTCTTCAACCTATATTCAAAGTTACACAAATCCAAACTTTCATAGCTGAGTATCTTCATAGCACTGGTGAAAATACAACTATAGAGTAAAGAATTGCTGTTCGTACCTTCAATTTCCAGTTGACACAGTTGCAATTGTTACAGGTACTACTTGCATGTAGTCGTCATACCACAGCAAGAGGCCATCATGAGGAAGCACTTCGGCCCCAGTCCTCCTCCTGTAGAAGAAGCAGACAGGAACATGAGTTTGATCATGCTGACCACGAACTGGATGTTCGGCTACCCCTTTCCTCAGGTGCCTGCGTTAATCACTGTACACAGCCTGCATGTCAAGACCCAACCTGATCCTCTGCCTCAGGTACGAATATTTTGTCAGATTATCTGAATTGTAATGGGTGGTGTTAAGGACATTAAAGAAGAAGGAGAAAAATCACAGCTAGCACTACCAACATTAGGTCACAAGAATGTGTTTATGAGATAAGCAGCAACACTGCTAATAGCACAGTTAGAATAGCACATTATGCAACGAGCCTATAATGGCAGTAATTAAGACGCAAGTATGTTTGTTTATGAAACGAGCGCAAGCTCGTTTCATAATTTTCATACGAGCGTCTTAATTACCATTACAGGCAAGTTTCATACGACTTTTAGATATGCGCAGACGCGAAAGTATTGATTTTTTCCGAGGCCGAATGTAGTTGACCTTGATAGAGAATAAGATGAACATTAGTCTGATATAACCTGGAAATTGATTTAGAATTGAAAAACGAGATGACAAATTGAATTTATTTGAATATTATTTACAATTAACGCTAATTATTATAGTAACAGAACATAACCTTCTGCGACAGTATTGGATTTCCAGCCTTCGTGACTTTTCGCTAATTGTCTTTCGATTGCATATCTGAAAATAATCAATACTTGCGGTTTTATAACGGTACAAAGGTGACTTGACATTGGCTGAACACCTGAACTTTAATGAATAGGTGTACTTTAATGAGGTGCATTAAAAGGCTACTACCAGGTGTATAATTACTACATTTGGGCATGGTCGACATAAAAGAATATTATGAAAAACATTTTCACAACCATGGTACGTACTTTCATTTAAAATTTCATTTGTTTAATACTTTTCAGCTTCTTTACTGTGTTACCAGTGATATTACCTTCAAAGTTTATTTTCTTGGATTACACTGGTCTACAGTGAGTTTGCTACTAAACAGAAACAAGTGTACCAACCCTAATTTGAGTGTGCTGGTTACAGATCTGAAGTCAGTTTTTTCTATCACATCACAATTTCAAAATAATAACATTTTTAAATTTTAATTTTTACATTTTAATACTTTAGATCCATTTAATTTATTTTATTTTGATTTTGCTATTGAACAAAAACAAGTGTACCAACCCTCATTTGAGTGTGCTGATTACAGATCTGAATTCCGTTTTTTTTATCATGTCACAATTTTAAAACAATAACATTTTTAATTTTTAACACAAGGCGCTCGTTGACGTAAAGAATACAACCAGCGAGAAATAGTACATACATCTATATCAGGCCTGCACAAACAGCGCTCAACGAGAGCGCACGCTCCTTCGGAGCGGGAGAGCCGTGTTTACCGCTCGCCGAAACGGAGAGGAAGATGACATAGACTTGCTATGGGTGGAGGAGAGGGAAACGATCACTCAGTTATCTAGTAGAGTGCAGTGTGTATTCTCAGTAACTGTTTCACGTTGCTTACCTACTGCTACAGTACAGTATGGAGGAATCTAAAAGACGGAACATAACATTTAACATTTAATGATTTACAGCTAGAACTTATTGATCTCCAATGTGACCTAAGAGCTAAAGATCGTTTGAATAATACTACTAGCCTGGTTGAGTTTTACAAGATTAAACATTAGCAATAATATCCACGACTACACAGGCTAGCTGTGAAAATAATTGCTATGTTTGGCTCAACATTTATATTTGTGAGCAACTGTTTTCTATAATCAACTTTAATCAAGGCAGGCATCAAACATCTGTAACTGATGTTTCATTACGATCAGTAGGCTACTGTTCCTTTCAGCTGCCAACAGCATAAAACCTCGTTTTGATGTACTGATAAATAAATTTATAACAAAATGATATTGTACATTTAAGTAGCTATAGAATTTGTATTACTTCTGTAAAAAAAATAAAAATATAACAAAATGATATTGTACATTTAAGTAGCTATAGAATTTCTATTACTTCTGTAAAATAAATATTTCTTTATTAATTAATATTAGTCCAAGATAGTTTTGCAAACACTGAACGGGAATTCATTTCATAAACACTCGTAAAAGTAGGCCTACTTCCTTTTGTGTATATTTTGTACGAGATCACCCCTTCTTCCAGTTCACCCTTATACTGAGCGCAGCTAATATCTGCATTCCGCTCATGAGCTGTGAGCCGGCTCGGAGAGTGCAAACCTTGTGCAGGCCTGATCTACAGTGTGTAACAATCTTGTTCGTACAGTAATATTTTTATTAAAAATAGATAATTTTGTTAATGAAAATACAATTTATTTTAATGGGTTAAATTAAAATGTGAAAAAATAATATCTTCTTTTCAGAATATAAAATAAGCTTCCTCAAATTTTTCAAATCAGTGTAAATAAACATACAAAATCAAAAAAATGTGCACATTTTATACAACTTTCCTCTTCGTACATCTAATCATTTTGTACTTTTCAAAGTCTTAATTGCCAACTATTACACAAAATTAAATCTTGTAACATATTCTTTGGCTTCAATAATCTTCTCACAACTTATTTTCATTGAAGAGACAAGTTTCTTGCAAACCTCTGGGGTGGTATTCTGCCATTCTTTTGCCACTATTCTTTTAAGCTCCGGAATGGATGTTACCTTGCTATTTCCCACTCTTTTTTTTCAAAATTGGCCACAAATGTTCGATAGCATTTAAATCCTTTGATTGAGGTGGCATTTTGAGTTGATGTGGAACGTTCCAAATGAGCCAGGTCTCGACGATTTCGGCGGTGTGTTTAGGGTCGTTATCATGTTGAAATATATAATTACCCTGGAAGCCCCATTTTTAGCACTTTCTCTCAAATTTATTACAAGAATATGCTTATACATGATTTTATGCACAATTCCATCAATGAAGTGTATGTTTCCGACTCCAGAGCAAGATATACAAACCCATAACCACCTCTGTGTTTTACAGTAGGAATAGTATTTTCTTTCCTGAAGCCAGAGTTTGCCTTCCTCCACACTCTGTTGCAACTATCTGAGCCGAAAAGATTTATCTTCGTCTCGTTGGAACATATTACACGATCCCAATAGTCCTTCTCTTTAGAAACGTATTCGTTTGCGAATAGAAGTATTTTTTTTATTCTATTTAACTCATTAATAAAAGTTTCTTAAGTGGAACCCTGCCATGATACCCGTGTTTCCACAATACACGACGAATGGTCTGGTTAGACATTTCTTTTCCTATATTATCTTGTATTTGTGAACGCCGTTTTTCAATACTTAACCTAGGGTAACGTCGAATTTGTTGTACAATGTACCTTTCATCCCTTTAATTTAATTTTTTTTCTTTTGGTTTTCGCCTCAATTTCTTCCAAGACCTTTCATATTTAAATTTTTTTACAATATGCTGAACTGTTGAATATGTAAGTCCAACAATTTTACTTATTTCCCTTAAAGAATTACCTTTAAGGGCAAGTTGAACAATAATTTTCTTCAGATCTTCTGAAAGCTACTTTCGCCTCGCCATCTCGTACAGTGCTTGAAACGGTGAGATAGGGCGAGACTTGTAAGTGTACGAACAGAAAAGTTGCATATTCAGCACAACGAATAATGGAGATTTCTTTTAAAATAACAACAAATGTTTTAAAGATATATTATAATTAAATCTAACAGTGAATATTATGAATGAACTGCACACAGTTATATACGTGAAGAAGAAACCAAAATTGTTATCTTATTTGACAGTTAAAACGGACGTTATCACAAAAATAATGGCTGTACGAACAAGATTGTTATATACTGTATATAGAGATGTTATTCAGTTTCATAATGTGCGTCATTGTGTTAAAGGATCTGCAGCAGTTCCTTGATGAGGCTACAGAAGGAGTGATATACTTCAGCCTGGGTACCAATGCCAGGAGCGATCGCTTGCCACAGGAATTGATACGTGTTTTCCTTGATGCATTCTCCCAATTGCCAGTGAAAGTTCTGTGGAAATGGGAGTCTGACATTCTGCCTGGACAGCCGTCAAATGTGAGGACAAGGAAATGGTTACCTCAGCAGGATATTCTGGGTAATGTTTGTGTTAGTTCCGCACATACCCATAGTATTTTAGGAATAAATAAAGTAATCGATATCACCTATAATACGACACATACATTTTTCATTAGACTATATTGTATTTTACGCAGTCTTTCTATGTAGTCTAGTGCTTACCATTCTAACCACTGAATTCAATGTTCGCGCGTTCAAACCCGGGTGAAAATGTTAAAGTTCGAAAAGATCACAATATGGTTCCCCTGGGGAGGAAAGTAAATCTGAAAGGCTTCTCACTAAGATTTATGGCAAGTCAAATAAACCTATGCATGATTCTGTTGGTAGTTTCTCGCCCGTGCCAAAATTTGTAAGTAACACAATGAGCCCTTGTCAGTAGCTTAAGTACGCATGGTCTTGTCACATCCTCCAACCATGATATGTATGTTCTACGTCATGTAGCAACAAGACAATTTTTACCATATTATGAATGATGTTCTTATATAAAAACTAGCCGTACCCGTGCGCTCCGCTGCACCCGTTAGAAATAAATATAAAGCAATTACATAATTAAAATAGGACATTTGATCCAGGGAACATTCGTGTTTGATAGAAGGATAAATCGTTTAATATGTTACTTAATTTAAATTGCATCCAAATAATTAAAATGCGATCATTTTGGTCCAGAGACACTCATTTGGTGCAATGACAATTCCTTTAACAAGTTTCTTAATTTTTATTACATGCAACCATAGTTTAATGAAGATTGACATCATTTAGATTTAATGTGTATATTTTATTTTACTTGTTATAGGTTTCCATTGAATTATGGTAATAACTTAATTTTAACCCTTGTTTTCTACGTATTCAGTAAATGGCGCTTGGCCCACTATGGTTCTGAACCCTTCAAATAACTTAAATTATATTATATAATATTACATATTATATTATATTATATTATATATTATATCAGAAGTTACTGTAATAACATTATAGCATTATGTCCATCTAGAGAAACTACACTTTCCAATGGTGAAATAATAATTAATTATACAAATCGGTTAATTTAGCTTCCGATATTACTTCATACAAACACAGAAACATTCTCTGTAGGCTATCTTTCATAGCTTTCGATTGTTGCTGTCCAAGGCCCCTTATAGACGAAGTCATTTGTTTTTTAATTCATTACAAGGCCTTAGATGGCAGTTATTTTAATTTTAAAACTCATTTATCTCATTAAATATGAGTCCTATCAAAATTTTTCAAGGAATAAAACTTATCGCAAATTATGTTTAAAGAAACTTTTGTTATGTAACATTTTTCACAAAAATCAATAACAAGCGAGATATTTCGATTTATTTAATTCAGGCCCCCTTATAACCCCCCTTTTAAATAATGTATTTTGAATGCCATATAGCCTAAAATCTAAGTTACAACGAACTTAATTTATATTCCAATTTTCATCGAAATCCGTTCAGCCATTATCGCGTGAAAAGGTAACAAACATACAGACAGACAGACAGACATACATACATACATACATACATACATACATACATACATACATACATACATACATACATACATACAAAAATTTCAAAAAAGCGATTTTCGGTTTCAGGGTGGTTAATTATATATGTTAGGACCAATTATTTTTGGAAAATCGAAAATTACCAGAAAAATTTCGGCTACAGATTTATTATTAGTATAGATTGAACCAATTTTATGACACTACACTGGATGAAGCACAAAATGGATTCCGAAAAGGTAGA
This sequence comes from Periplaneta americana, assembly GCF_040183065.1. NCBI lineage: Eukaryota > Metazoa > Arthropoda > Insecta > Blattodea > Blattidae > Periplaneta > Periplaneta americana. The sequence goes on along the minus strand of NC_091123.1, from coordinate 33,849,243 downwards.
TCATGTGCAGATGAATATTTTACACTGAAGCTTTTGATCAAAAAACATAGAGAATTTAATATTGAAACCCACCTGGCATTTATTGATATGAAGAAGGCCTTCGACAGAGTAGAAAGAAACAAATTATTGAATATTTTAGCACATGATGGTATTCCAAATCAATTAATAACAGCTATTTTCAATATTTATAATAATAATTATATACAGGTTACGATTGAAAACAAATATTCAGAATGTAAACGAATAAATCAAGGAGTGAGACAGGGTTGTAGTTTATCTCCTCTATTATTTATAATATACATGAATCACATTATTAAGGAATGGAGATTGAAACCACATCGAAGTATACCGATAAGTCGTTTGTCCCAAATAGATACCTTATTATTTGCTGATGATATTGTGTTTATGGCAACTTCAGAAGATAATTTACAACGTTTGGTTTACAACTTTAATCAAATGGCAGAAAGTTTCAATATGGAAATTTCAACTGACAAATCTAAAGTGATGGCTTTTTTAGGAAAGGAACCAGTCCGTAGCAAAATATGCATCAATAATAAGATCATTGAACAAGTCAAAAATTTTAGTTATCTCGGTTACCAAATTTCATATGAAGAAGAAAAGGATTTGAATGAGAAAATTATTAAATTCAACAGAGCAATGGGGATAATTAATCAGATATTCAAACCAACCTTAGTACAAAAACACACGCGCATCAGAATTTATAAAACATTGGCCAGACCTATACTCTGTTTTGGTAGTGAAGCTTGGACGATTCGTAATATTGATTCACAAAGATTAACGGCGGCAGAAATGAGATTTATGCGTCGTACAGCGGGATACACGAGAATGGATCACATTAAAAATTTTGACATTATGAAAGAACTGCAGATTGAACCGATTATGGAATACCTACAGAAATACAGACAAAACTGGAGATCACATGTCATCAGAATGCCTCGTTCTAGCTTTCCACGTTAAATTTTAAATTACTATCCTGTGGGCAAGAGATCCTTGGGCGTTGGCAAGAGACCGTAACGGGCCACTAGACCCAATACATGCAAGGATGATGATGATGATTCTTATTTAAAGTTTATTTTGATACATGTATTACATTAGGTAAGTCATGAGTCAAATTTCAAACCAGTGTGATTGAAATTCGATTTTTTTAAGACTTAAAAAACACTACATACTTCAGAAAATGTCTAAAGAAGAAGAAAAAGAAGTCTGAGAGGGCAACATAAGGAGCAGAACAGTTTTCAACAATATTTGTGACTTTTTTTTTTTTTTACTTTGGCCTATTTTTTTTAAATTCTGCGTCTTGCGTCATGTAAGAAGTCCCAGGTGTAGTTCAGACCCAGAAATAAAATTTGGACCACCTGAATTTTCCAAGTTCCAGTTATAACATGCTGAACATGCGCAGTATATTAGGCCTATAACTTACTTATTTACTTAGGGGAGAGTCGGGTAGTATCGGACATCGGGTAATATCGGACAGTGAATTTCTTTCATCTACCACACGATGATAGTACCTGATTGACATGGTTACGTTTCTGTGATGTCGCATAGAGAAACGTAACCATGTCATTCAGGTACTACCATATGGTGGTAGATGAAAGAAACGCACTGTCCGATACTACCCGATGTCCGATATTACCCGACTCTTCCCTACTGGCTTTTAAGGAACCCGGAGGTTCATTGCCGCCCTCACATAAGCCCGCCATCGGTCCCTATCCTGAGCAAGATTAATCCAGTCTCTACCATCATATCCCACCTCCCTCAAATCCATTTTAATATTAACTTCCCATCTACGTCTCGGCCTCCCCAAAGGTCTTTTTCCCTCCGGACTCCCAACTAACACTCTATATTAATATTTGAGGAGAAAAATTCACTCCGGCGCCGGGGATCGAACCCGGCTCCTTGGTTCTACGTACCAAGCGCTCTAACCACTGAGCTACGCCGAATTCAATCCACAGCACCGGACCGAACCCTCCTCCTTTAATTTTTCCCTTTGTGGCCTGACTCCAAGTTAGGCATATATGTTGACGTATATGTCCAATGTCAACTGTCATTATATTAGGAGCGCACTCAGATGAGTGACTTGTTTGGCCGGGATTCCGCAGTTGGTACGTAGAACCAAGGACCCGGGTTCGATCCCCGGCGCCGGAGCGAATTTTTCTCCTCAAATATCAATTGTCAATATTACAGATATTATTCTGTAGGACAAATTAATAAATCTATAATTTAACACTCTATATGCATTTCTGGATTCGCCCATACGTGCTACATGCCCTGCCCATCTCAAACGTTAGGCCTATAACTAGAACTTGAAAAATTCAGGTGAACATGCGCAGTATGAAAATTTCAGGTGGCCCAAATTTTTTTCCTGGGTCTGGAAAATTCAGATGGCCCAAATTTTGTTTCTGAGTCTGAACTTTCAGTCCTGTTGAGACAAAATTTTGCAAGTATGTTAAGAAAAGTATGAGGAACAAAAAGATGTGTTGGGTTTCGATGTAAATGTTAATGGAGTGCACAACTTAGATGTTTAATTGTATAATAATTTTGATTCGATTATGAGAAATCAGAGAAGAAAAAAATTATACATGCGAAACTAATTGAGATACATAAAATATTGATACCAAATAATAAAACTGTATTCATGTGGATGTCTTCACAAAAAAATCAACACATTAAAAAAAAAAATTTAACACAGGGCTCGACAGTGCTGGGAATGTGCTGGTGCATACTTTCAACATCCCTTGTGAAGTGCAATGTGTCACTATAAGTGTAAATAAAATATCGTGTGAAATACCAAGTTGTCTTTCTTCTGATTTTCCACTGCCATAGCGCGATTCCCAACGGTGTACGAACATCTGTCTTTATAATGGAGCACTTAAACTCAACTTATTTAAAGAGCCTTCAAACACTAAATACAAATATTTACGTCAATTTTTCCACATAAGTTAATTAATATACTTACGCATATTTTTATTTTATGTTCTACATATTTTAAGTAACATTTCATAAAATACCATTTCTATATTTGAAACCGATTTCTTACTTTTAGTGAAAACTGAAATCTGATACAGCAAATTCCCCAATTATCTTTAATTATACATTTGAGGATTTCGCATTCACGATTCTTCAGATTTTAAATTTGGAAAGTAGCTCACTCCATGGTATCAAAACGTATCAATAGACCTATAGGCCTATGAGAAAGACGAACAAAAATCTCTCTCGCTTGCACAGTTATTTTCAGCCTTAAAAAATTAGATTATTTGTAAGAGGGGGCGCATTCGATAAGTTAAAAAAGAGTAAAATAAACGATCGCTTACGTAATACAATATATTCTGTCTTTCAAAATATGCGTTACCTACCTTCTGAAGGAACTGTAAATTTCTGACGAAATTATATATGTTCCATTTATGCGTGCTTTTCGTATATCTCTAAAGTTTCAGGTTACTACCAACGCTGATAAGTAGGGACCGGATTTTTATGTAATTACATATTACATATATTCCTTTCAACCTAACCGTATATAAATAACAAATCTTTGCGAATCTTGTAATTACCATTAATATATTAAAATTTGATACTACATATATTTATATATTTACCCCACATTACATATTATGGCTTGGTATTACACAAATCTACAGATTTAGGGGTTTTATTCATTTTTACTTCTCTAAAAGGAAAAAAAAAATTCTGAAGGGGAAGTTTACAATTTGAAATACACAGATTTAAAAAGCCTTTTTACCTAAGCAAAAAAGGATATATTTCGGGACGAAACATAACATTCTTAGTTCCAGGAAGTAAAAGAGGCACTCATCCCATACCATCCACTGTAAATATGACTGAACAAAAGGCAACCTTTCTCATACAACTACCTTGTATTGTAAAAATCACTCTGAAAGTAGCGTTGTCTTCATGCGGTGGAGTTGGACGAGGACGACATGATTTGTCTCGAACTGTAATTATTCTGCACACGTCTTAACAAGCCGTTCCCATGCAATTTGCAACCTTACCCACCCTCTTCCTAATATTTCCAGGGAAAATCCGTGTCAATTGTGGCATGAGCCGCAATAAAGTAGCCGACTTTTGAAAAGAAGCTGAAGTAAAGAAACAAACTGGAAAGATGTTGAAGGATTAAAATAAATAGCTTTTCAGGTTATTACTTGACATCTTTACTTTAAATTTAGTAGACCTTTACGGAAATGGGACTTTCCGAGCAATTATTAAGTATGATTCTCGGCTGGAATAATCCTACCCTTCTGAATGAGACAGGAATGTCACTTTTCAAACAACAGTTTGTAAATGCCTATAGTTCGAGATTTTAGTAGGTACTTTCTTTCTTACAGGGAGCAGCTAAAATGCATATGTCCCACATCTCCTCTTATTTTCTCCTAATACAGTACAGCGAAACAGTGCTTGCAATACTGTTGTGTCATTCATTTCACTCAGTTTTCTAGTTTTAGTACTTACAATATAAAGTACAAGTGAGTTTATCTAATGCGTTTACCTAACTAAAATGGCCCCTGTATCTTCAACCCTAACGACAAAAATAAAATCATGGATTGCTATGGATGAAGCTTTCATTACAAATGGAAAAATAGTAATGTGTCGAGTGTGAGGTAAAAAAAAGTCGGGTGCTCTATGAAATCACAACTGGAGAGTCTTACCTATTGATATTAAATATTTTCATGATTTTACATATTTTGGTACATATTCAGCTTATTTTTCTTACATAAATATGTACATATTTCACACCTTGATATTACATAAAAATCCGGTCCCTACTGATAAGGAACTCCTTGTACTGACACAATGAACGGAAGCCACTGAAATTTTAAAATCTAGTCTTATTCCTCTTTTTTTGTGTATGTATTTGAAACATCCCATAGACATTTAGTAAAGAGAATCATTCTACAATAGAATTTCTATAGCAAATTTACTTCCGATCCGCATTTTCTTTTCAGTGCACAACTTTGTCTCCTAGATAATTTAAAATCAGACTTACAAATGCGGTCTAAAAGCACAAATCAGATTATATTTCTATATTTCTAGCTCATCACAACGTCATATTATTCATAACACAATGCGGGCTACAAAGTTTTCAAGAGGCTGTGTACCATGGCGTTCCTCTGCTGGCAATTCCTATCTTCGGTGATCAAATATACAATGCTAAGAAAATAGAAGATGCAGGAATTGGAATCCGTCTATCATTCAGCGAGCTGACAAAGGATATTCTTCTGAAAGCTATAAATGAAATACTTTCAGATTCCAGGTAACCACAACCTAAAGTTTACAACTGCAATTAAATCATAATGTGAGGTATAACCACAGTCTAATACATATAGTCGCGCAACTCATACGTATAAAATATGCCAACATTTGACAACTGGCGCGACAGTAGCGCTCCAGCGGCAGACAAGTTAAATGTGTGTAGAGTACATATGATAACACAGCAGAGAAATAATACTGTGTAGTTTATTTCATATGTTATGCCATACAGTAACTGTAATCTATATGGTTCTTATTAATTTTATTTCAGAAACCTACAAGACTTTTATACCCAGTTAATCTGAAATAAATTATAAGTTCGAGAAATTGAGAATAAACTTAAATTCTTCTGCTTCTTAGGCTACTTTCAAGTGAATCATAGTTTGAGATAGGCTATATAACTTTTCGAACCTGGGAGGCAAATTCAGTCTATTTATAAGGTACATTTATGCATCATCTGAACTCTGTACGTAGTCTATTTCCTGTGAGAAAAATCAATATCATTATTTTTATTTCATATTTAAATACTAAATTCTGTAAAATTAGAATTTGTGGCATAAATGCATTGCATTGCTTTCTGGACCGAGCTTCTCAATACGTTCGTTTAAGTAAGTATCAAATGTCGGCGACAATCAGTGTTGCCAATTGCATTCTTAAGGACCCGATAAGAAACAATGCAGAAGTCGTTAAATTGCTATACCGTCAAAATAAAATGAGATTATTTAGCCTCTGTGAGTGTTAAAAAGCACGCTAAGTCCTTATATTAGCAATATAAATTTCATCAAATTTACCCGCTAAACCAACATTGAAAACAACTGACTTGGAAACACTGGTGATAATAAATTCCGACGTATAGGCCTAAACGACGAAAAATTCTGACCTTCCGTATCAGTCATTGGACTGGACTACCAGCAATATATCAGCAATAGACTACTCAATAAAGTAAAATAAAATAAGTTATTAGGCCTACTTGAGTTTTTCTATGTCGCCTAAATTTCGCAAAATTCCAGGCAAAAGTCGCCCCAATGGCGATAACCGCATAAAAAATAGGTCACAAAATCGCTATTCATGTCGACAAAACGGCGAAATATCTGGCAAAAATACAATGACATAGGTAGTTATAAAATGATATAATGTATGAAGAATATTACTATTTTGATTATACTGTAAGCTAAATAAAGATTATTTTTAGGTCCTACAGAATACATCTTTTATGGTAACAATTAGTATTATGGGAGAAAAATTCGCTCCGGCGCTTGGGATCAAACCCGGGTCCTTGGTTCTATGTACCAAGCGCTCTCACCATTGAGCTACGCTGAAGTTCAATCTACAACACCGGATCGAACCCTTCTCCTCCAGTGTTTTCCCCTTTGTGGGCTGATTCCAAGTTGGGCATGTATATTGACATGTTTACTGTATATTAAGTCAACTGCCATTATACAAGGAGCGCACTCAGTTGAGTGACTTGGTGGCCGGGATTCCACAGTAATATGTATAGTAATATGCACTGTTACGTAGGTTCTTCTAACAACAGTGCATATTACTGTAGAGATTACTGTGCATATTACTGTGGAATTCCGGCCACCAAGTCACTCAACTGAGTGCGCTACTTGTATAAAGGCAGTTGTCTTAATATAAAATACGATGTAAGAGTAATGGAATGGAGAAAAATTCTCTCTGGCGCCGGGATCTGAACCCAGGTTTTCAGCTCTACGTGCTGATGCTTTATCCACTAAGCCACACCGGATACCACCCCGGCGTCGGACAGAATCGTCTCAGATTAAGCTCCAACTCTTGGATTCCCTCCAGTGGCCGCCCTCTGCACTACGTCATAGATGTCTATGAACGTAGGACCGAAGTCCACATATGTGCTGAGGTGCACTCGTTATGAGTGACTAGTTGGCCGGGATCCGACGGAATAAGCGCCGTCTTAAATCACGGATTTACGCATATCATATATATTATTTTAATGTACCGAAGTACATATGATATTTCTATGCAGATATTCTGCGTCATCATACGATGTAAGAGTAATGGAAAGGAGAAAAATTCTCTCCGGCGCCGGGATTTGAACTCGGGTTTTCAGCTCTACGTGCTGATGCTTTATCCACTAAGCCACACCGGATACCACCCCGGCGTCGGACAGAATCGTCTCAGATTAAGCTCCAACTCTTGGGTTCCCTCCAGTGGCCGCCCTCTGCACTACGTCATAGATGTCTATGAACGTAGGACCGAAGTACACACATGTGCTGAGGTGCACTCGTTATGAGTGACTAGATGGAGCTTAATCTGAGACGATTCTGTCCGACGCCGGGGTGGTATCCGGTGTGGCTTAGTTGATAAAGCATCAGCACGTAAAGCTGAAAACCCGGGTTCAAATCCCGGCGCCGTAGAGAATTTTTCTCCGTTCCATTACTCTTACATCCTATGATGACGCAGAATATTTTCATGGAAATATCATATGTACTTCGGTACATTAAAATAATATATTAATATAAAATGTCAACATATATGCCCAACTTGGAGTCAGGCAACAAAGGGAAAAACACTGGAGGAGAGGGGTTCGATCCGGTGCTGTGAATTAAACTTCAGCGTAGCTCAGTAGTGAGAGCGCTTGGTACATAGAACCCAGGACCCGGGTTCGATCCCGTAGTCGGAGCGAATTTTTCTCCTCTAATATTAATTATAAAGTAAGCTTTTTTTTTTCGGAATGTTCAGGTATAAAAACAACATGAAGACGATGTCTGCGATATCCAAGGATGACCAACAAACTTCGATAGACAAAGCAGTGTGGTGGACGGAGTATGTACTACGTCACAACGGTGCTAAACATCTCAGATCTGCAGCTATTGATCTGACCTGGTATCAATATTTCCTTTTAGATATTTTAGCATTTTTTATTTTTATCATTATAGTATTAATCTTTGCAGTATATATTTGTTTTCGAACTATCTCCAGATATGTAAAGCAAAGTAATTTCGAAATGAAATCAAAAAGTGATTGAATTTATGTGCCACATTAACATATTTTATGAAAGTCTATGCTGGGATGAGAAATAAAATCCAATGTATAAATTTTACATAAAGTCTCATCATTGCACACTAATAGGGTAAATTTATATAATTATTTTTAGAGCAGATTATGTTTATATCCACAGGGTGAAAGTAATATATCTGTGCAGAAAATTATAATATCATAGGCTATTAGTCCCAAAAGAATACTTTTCTTAACACTGTTTCAGAAGATAAGTGCTATCTGGTTTTTACTCTTACCATTAGAGCAACTGATAAGGAATGTTTTATCCCTTTGCAGTTTGTAATAAAATGGACGGTTCTCTTGCAAATTAAATTAAATGATTAACACGTATAGTTATTTTCTGCCATTACTAAGTATGGTAACCCTATCTGCAGTGATTAAAGCACGGAATACAGCTATTCAGACCGAGTTCTTGTGTATATTAGTAGATGAGGCAGCGATGCACTGTTGCCAAACTACGCACACTTTCAGCCTAATTTTTTAACTGACCATGAACTTAGTTACCAAGCGCAAAAGGTGTTTTTTTATTTCTTTTAATGTGTTCTATTGTTCCCTTCACACTGCACAGTTGTATCACTTCCATCTTGTATAGGTGAGAGTCGGGTAGTAATTATCGGACATCGGGTAATATCGGACAGTGCGTTTCTTTCATCTACCACCATATGGTAGTACCTGAATGACATGGTTACATTTCTCTATGCGACATCACAGAAACGTAACCATGTCAATCAGGTACTATCATCGTGTGGTAAATGAAAGGAACTCACTGTCCGATATTGCCCGATGTCCGATACTACCCGACTCTCCCTTATATACAGGATGATTCACGAAGAGTTATTGCCACTTACGGAGTATATTCCCGAAGACATTTTGAGCAAAAAATATCATACAAACATGGGTTCTATTCTCAATATTTTCAGAGTTACACTAATTTGAAGTTGTTAAAATATATCTTTGTTCTTTAGTTTTAAGGGTAAAAGAATATTGCAATTAGAGAATGAACTATTCAGAAGTATCTTTTCTTTAACTGGCTAGTATTCTGAAGCTAAAAAATTGTGTTGTTAATTCCATAGTTGCTTCGTAGAGAATGTCTTTTCAATTTTTAACAACAAAATTACATTTTTCTTACGCATTTATCACAATTGTTACAAATAACGTCTTGTAATGGAATGGAATTTAAATGAGGGGGGCACGGATGGCCCGGCACTGCGACCTGTTGAGATCTATTGCGCTAACCCTCGATATGGAATGAATTGCGTGCCACGGATCCCCTACGCGCACCGCCCTAAACACATGACTCCCTAACGACAGGTCCCTACAGCCGACAGAATCCACATACCATTCCTGCTTCGGCAAATTCACCCAAGGCCCCCCTGTCGGTCCGAGGCGAAACTCCTGCCCCGAGTAGGTCCGCCTCGGGTGCCATTGCAGAAGCCATCCAACGTCGCTTAACTACATTCCACGGAGACCGGTCGAGAGAGCCAGTAGTATCGGGAGGCCACAAACGGGATGATGAGAAAAGGATGATGGGGAGGAAAGGAAGTGGCGGAGATGAGTTCCAATCGCCTGATAAAGTTGTCTGATATTCATCCCTAGGAGTGAGGGAAACCCCACCCAAAAAAAAACCTCATCCAGGCAACTCGTCCTGACAGGGAATCCAACCCGGGACTGCTGGGTTCAGTGTTAGGCTAGCTAACCCCTGAACCACAACGGTGGACTCACGTCTTGTAAACTCTTTAAGAATATACATTAGTATGCAGAGTTGAACTGTAAAGAATCAACTTGCTAGAAGTTGTACGATATGTAACAATTGTTGTGATAAGTGTGCAAGAATTATGTAATTTTTAGTTAAAAACTGAAAAAAAAAAAAATTGTACAAAACAACAAAGGAATTAACAACACATTTTTAGCTTCAGAATACTAGCCAATTAAAGAAAGTATACTTCTGAATAGTTCATTCTCTGCAAGTCTAGTTTTTCAGGTAAAGCTCCCTGTGAAAAAGCAGACTTGATTAATTTCAAAGGAAAATTGTTCCGTGGACGGGTATCGATCTCGGGACCTCTGGTTCAAGGTACCAGCGTTCTACAGACTGAGCTACGCAGGAACTCCTTCAAATACCCTCTCAATGTTTCCTCTTAAATCCACACAACTCGAGTGGGCTGACGAAACAGAGGTCCTGGGATCGATACTTGGCCCCAGAACAATTTTTCCCTTGAAATTATTCAAGTCTGCTTCACAGGGAGCTTTATCTGAAAAACTAGATTTGCATAATATATACGTTACTGGAGGTACGTTAACAGAAAACCACAATTCCAAGTTACAAAGAGTTTGTGTGCACTCGATGTGGGTCTCTGGCGTCTTATCAGCCCACTCGAGTTGTGTGGATATAAGAGGAAAAATTGAGACGGTGTCGGGTGGACTGCCTGGATAGCTCAGCCGGTAGAGAGCTGGTAACTAAAGAAAAAAGGTATTTTTAACAACTTCAAATTAGTGTAACTCTGAAAATATTGAGAATAGGACTCGTGTTCATATGACATTTTTTGCTCAAAATGTGGCGGTAACTCCTCGTGAATCAGTCTATATATATGAAGGGTTCAGAGCCATAGTGGGCCAAGCGCCAATTATTAAAAACGGAGAAAACAAGGGTTAAAGTTAAGTGAATACCATACTTTAATGAAGATTGACATATCATTTAGTTTTAATGTGTATACTTTATATTACTTGCTATATGTTTCCATTGAATTATGGTAATAACTTCATTTTAACCCTTGTTTTCTACGGTTTTAGTAAATGGCGCTTGGCCTACTATGGTTCTGAACCCTTCAAATAAACTGAAATATAATTCAATTTATGTGCATGATGAAAATGTATATATACGAAGGTCACAATGAGAGTTTTGACATATGGTAAAATCAAAGCTGACACACTTAAATGGAACCCAGCACGGGGTAGCGTCAGTCTTTGTGAGTAAACTGGTAAAGTGTTGGCAAGAAAATCGTGGCCACTTTCTTCTCAAAAATGACCATGTGGCAACCGTGCCTCTCGAGAAGCAAAGGCCTGTTACCATCGGTGGTATATCACAGCGTGCCACCGAAAGTTTTCGAGAAAGTTCAAGAACAGCGGACAAGGACGGGACTGCGAGGAATCCTCCTACACGACATCGCACCCGAGTACACAGAAAGGAAACTCGTGACTCATCCTCCCTACAGTCCTAACCTGACTCCATGCAATTGTTCCCTGTTTCCGACAGTGAAATATCGCATGCGTGGAAGATAGTTTTTCAGCTCTGAAGAAGTTGCTACAAGGTATGAAATTGACCTCACAGTCCATAAAGGAACAAATGCTTTGAAAAGTGTTTAGAGGTTGATTATGAAGATTATGAGAACATGTAGCAGTCAGAATGGCTTTACTTGTGATAGTTTTGGCGTATCTCAAAACTTTCATAGTTACCCTAGTATGCTGTTATATGTTAATGCATCTATTTTTATAGAAAATTCCATCATTGTACTATTTTTTAGTTATTAAATAAATCGTACATTCTTGTCAATGGATTCCTAAAGTTTTGCCCCGTATTTTCTTACATCCTCTACACACCAGAAGTTAGTATTACTACCCGACATTGTTTATAACCATACAAGTCTTGTCCCTATTTCTTTTACAAGCCAATGATGTTATTCTGTATTCCGCTTTGGTACATACCGTTAAAGCTCACAACCACCACCCACACCGATTCACTCGATGCATTCTCCACTCCTTTCAACTAAATCCATCTCTATTAGTAGACTTCGAAGTATTGTGAATCAGGCTTATTAACCCTACTATCGGACTCCAATACAAACTAGAACACTGTGTCCTTCTCAACTGTTAATGCATATAAATAAGGCTATATTTCCATTCGTTTATCGATTTTTAACTACAAAATTATATTTTCTTACGCATTTATCACAACAATTGTTACAAATCACGCCACTCTTCTAAATTCTTTAAGACTGTACATTAAGTTGCATAATTAAACTATAAACAATCAAGTTCCTAAAGTCGTATGATTTGTAACAAATTTTGTGAAGTGCGTAAGAATGTCATTTTTAGTAAAAAAAATTTAAAAATAAAATCTGTACAAAGCAATAACAACACATTTTTAGCTTCAGAACACTAGCCAATTAAAGAAATGACGCTTCTCAATAGTTCATTCTCTATTTTTAATATTGTTTACCCGTAAAACTAAAGAATAAGGGTATTTTACTAACAACTTCAATTTACTGTAACTTTGAAAATATTGAGATTAGGACACATGGTTTATATGACTTTTTTGTTCCGTAAGTGACGGTAAATCCTCATGAATCACTCTGTATAATAGGTTTACGATGGTAACAAAGAGTCCCCCTAACAGTAACTGAAAAAGCTGCTCGCTTATCGACAGCAGCTAAGGCATCGTGAGAGGAGCCAACTTAAGTCGTGTTGGCTGAGCCATGTCTTTTACAGTACGGTACATGCAAATATTTAAAATTGACCAATCTCCCCATATCACACACGGGACTAACGTCTGATTTGCATTTCGTCATCGGTTAGCTAGGTTAAATGAGGGGAGTAAGTAGTAAGTGAAACAAGGACGAGGTATGTGACAAGGTTAGTGGGTTAGTTTGTTGAGGAGATAGCTAAGTAATGTGAAGCCGATAAATGTGAAAAGGTTTCAATAATTTAAGTACGTTTTCTCTTCCGTGTGTAGTATGGGTGGGGGGATATAGAACTTTCATCTTAATGTCATGTTTACAGGGCGGGATAGCTAATGCGCAAAATAACCGAAAATTATAGTCAAAAATTTTGTTTCGATATCGCAAAAACAACATTTACAATTCATCTGATAACGTAATACCAAATTTATTCTAACCCATTCTGTACTGGTGAAGATGGCGCTGATTAATGTGTGTTCGATGCTCGGTGTAGATCACAGGGGCGTGGGGGTTCGATGTCTCCATAACCCTAGTTGAAAGGAAGTATCGCTGTTGGAAGGAAGTGCTGGTTGTGATAGGGAGTGAATTTAAAGTGAAATGTCATTTATAAGAACGGTCACAAATCGTCGTGTGGAATACATTGTTAAGGACAATTTTAAATATAGAAAGCGGCGCAAAATGAGTACGGGAAATATTTCGTGGAGATGCACGGAAAAGAAATTACCGCAATTTAACAGACTAATGCAGAAGTTAGTGAAATAGTGTATATGAGACTTACGTTATCATGAAAATAAAAGCGCTAGGGCTATTGAATCACATATTTTGCGGGAAAATTGTAAAAGAAAAACGTGTGGAGATATTACTTTACAATCCAGTAAAATAATACGAAAAGAATTATCGAGGTGAGATACTTTTAATATTCAGAGAATGGAGACGGTCAAACTTCGATTAGCATTGCACAGAACCCGGAGGAGGGGGGTTAAACGGTTTAAATATTTTAACAAATTGAGGCGAAAGATTCTGGTTTTTAGACCTCAAAAATAAGGCGGTAAGTTTTAATTGTGAACGAAATTTGCAGTTTCCGTGTAGTAATGAGCGTAATATATTAGCGGATGGAACATTTTACGTTTCACCAAAACACTTATATCAGGTTTATGCTATACATACATATTATACTACATTGGGGTACGTCCATGTTGCTTTTTGTTTACTGTTGTCGGAAATTATATCAGCTTACGAATGCATGTGGAAACGTATTCGTGATTTCTGTGGTGATGATTTTTATCCTGAAACCATAATTTTAGTTTTTGAAGTTGCTGCTCACACTGCAGTCAAAAAAGTGTTTCCTAACATAACCATTAGGCAAAGGCTGCAGTTTTCATTTAAAGCAAACGTGGTGGTATAGGAAGATACTCGACTTGGGACTTCGCTCTGAATACGAATCCTAATTCCGAAGTAGGAAAGTTCCTCAAATATATGTTTGATTTAAAATATGTACCTCCATGCACAGTAGGGGGTGCGTTCGTTGAGTTGCATAGCATTGCTCCTAATCATAATCCGTTAATGAGATTCTTAGACTATGTACTTGAAAACTATGTAAGTGAAGATGCTAAATTCTCTCCTAAATTGTGGGCGAGTGTACCAACAGATGAAATCATAACAACAAATAGGGCGGAATGGTTCCATCGTCATTTGAAACGACAATTTTACAAACTTCATCCCTCTATCCATGAATTTACGAAGTATCAAAGCAACTGCAGAATGAAACGTATCTTTCCTTCAACACAGTGCGTTATAACAGAAAAACAAACAGACGTGACCAAGATAATCATCGTATTGCAACTTAACTATGGAGGAAATATCAAAGTGATGAATTATCATTACTGGAGTACGTTAAAGAAATTGCACTTCGGTTCCAGCTCATCGTATTGCAGACAAACGGCATACCGTTGGACAGTGTGCTTTAAAGGTTAGTAGTTTATTATTATTTATTTATTTATTTATTTATTTATTTATTTATTTATTTATTTATTTAATCTGATAGGATTAAGGCCGTAAAGCCTTCTCTTTCATCCTACCAGATAAGTACATGTATTAATTTTATTTAAGGATCTATTAATTTAAGGACTTGAAATATTTTGCACTCCGTCGTTTTGCGGGAAAGAAAGTATAGAATTTTGCGGATTAGCAATACCAATTTGCGTAAAAGCAAGCTGCCGGTTTACAGAATACCAAGACAAGTAAGCCTACAATAATCTGTGTATATAGAATACCGGTAATCCAGTTATTTCTCTAAAAAAATAAACAAATAGGCAAGCGCAAATAGGCTATTTCTGTCGCTTAACACCGCAACGTAATAGTACATTATTTGCAACGAGCCTATAATGGTAGTAATTAAGACGCGAGTATGTTTGTTTATGAAACGAGCGCAAGCG
Source organism: Periplaneta americana (assembly GCF_040183065.1). NCBI lineage: Eukaryota > Metazoa > Arthropoda > Insecta > Blattodea > Blattidae > Periplaneta > Periplaneta americana. The sequence goes on along the minus strand of NC_091123.1, from coordinate 33,834,041 downwards.
AGTTTCATAATTTTCATACGAGCGTCTTAATTACCATTATAGGTAAGTTTCATACGACTTTTTATGCTCGACCATATTTCTAACTTGAAATTATTCATAAGTATTCATGTTATGGTTATGTAAGTGAAGAGCGGAAGTGACCTTCTAAATTGTGAGAAGTGCGCAGACGCGAAAGTATTGATTTTTTCCGAGGGACGAATGTCATTGACCTTGATATAATCTAGAGAGTAACATGAACATTAATATTGATATAACCTGGAAATTGATTTAGAATTAAAAAACGAGATGACAAATTGAATTTATTTGAATATTATTTACAATTAATGCTAATTATTATAGTAACAGAACATAACCTTCTGCGACAGTATTGGATTTCCAGCCTCAGTGGCGTTTCGTTAATTGTCTTTCGATTGCATATCCAAGAATAATCGATACTTGCGGTTTTATAATGGTACAATGGTCATTTCTCATTGGCTGAACAACTGAAGTATAATGAATAGGTGTACTTTAATGAGGTGCATTAAAGGACTACTACCAGGTGTATAATTCGGCACGGTCGAGCATAAAATAACTTTTGAACCGAGTGCCTCAGTGCCGTTGCCTAACCACATTTTTTAGCCGCAGATTTCTGCATAAAATGACTGTAAATTATCATTTATATGTGTGCCAAAGTAGATGTACTAGATAAATATTAGATTAGAGTAAATGAGAAATAATTTCGAATTGCGAGCATATAGTTTTAAAAAACAAGGCCTGAGTTTAGACATCAATAACTTTCTTGAATGTAATTGTGGCTTAGGCACTTAGGGCCTGATTTACAATTTCAGAGGCCCGGAGCTTAATTTTCTTTATGATGCCCCTTCTTTTCATATATGATAACTAGGCCTATCTTATTTTATTTAAATTCTGTCACCTATCTCCTTTCACCAAATATTTATTTCACAAAGATTTTTTTTATTAATTCTCTATTTTGAAGAGAAGGATTAAAAATAAAGTGGTCCCATAAGGTATCAGTGATTATGTGCTGCCACAAGACAGGGTCAGAGCTGACTGCATTGGTTGTAGTACCAGTACTGTCCCTTGTTTCCTCTAGTGCAGTAATTCAGGAGTTTGAAAGCAATGTTCTTTGTTCCTAAATTCTGATTTAATCTTATAAAAAAAATACCTTGGCTCTCCACAATTTAGTAGCTGTGGTGGACTGTTGTCTCTGTATGCCAAAATCTTCATTAGTCTGTGTTAAAACATTCTTAACTTTTGAAACTGAAGGTCTCTGTGGGTAAAGACGTTACTGCTAGTAACATGAACGAACATACTTGTTCAATGATCAGCATTGTTTTCCTTATTGTTGAATTTCAATAGTTTTCAGTTTTCTTTTATTGACTCCTAACTCAAATTTGCTTGGGAATTCTATTTTTAATTATGAACATTCCTATAAAAACACTTTAACACTACCACTACACACCGATAATGGTTCTATATACCAACAGAAATTAGATAAGCTGCGCCAGGCACATGGTTTAACCCTTTGAAGCACAAATTAATTTTTTATATTTTTCATATCATGGATCATACGAAAGCTTCGATCAATTTTTTTTTCAACATTTAAACTCTACACACAATTTCAAAACACAGATGGCAGCTCTATGTATACTTAAGAGGTGGTTCCTTGGTGGAATATCTGTGCCATAAAATTTAGAAAGAAAGAAAACGGTGGTTATTCTGAATAACCACTATGCCGCAAAGGGTTAACACTCAATACAATGAGAACTGACAATGTTGTTCACTTGGCTGCTGAATTCATCAATAATTACTTAAATAGGCCTAATACTGTTACAATTAGAATAAACTGTACACGGTAGCCAACTTTTAAAAGTTGAACACATTAAACCCCTGATCACATACGATCAGGGATTAAACTCTGCAATCAACTTATGACTCTAAACCTCTAAACTTAGAACAATAAAGTAATTTTTATGCGTTTTCTAACATAATAATTCATTACACAATTACTTTTTTTCCCTCAATTCTGATTTCAGTTGGCAGAGTTGTTGTCTATTTCATTTTGTATAATTCATTTAAAAAAAAGGCTTGTTCCTGGATTTTGAGGCCCCCAGAATCGTGAGGCCCTGAGTAGGGGCAAAATAGGCTCCTGCCTAAATCAGGCCCTGCTGGCACTGAGCCCAGGGTGCGAATTAAGATTTCTGATGAGGTGAGGATAGATTTCTAGATAGAGAATACCATACATAAAATTATTATTATCCTCATTCGATACGGCTCAACGCTTGGTCGCACTGAGTTGCTTGTCTTGCATCTTGATCATAATAATAAATATATCCATGAGCAGGCTTAAGATAAGATGTGTAATTCCTAAGTTATTGATTGTTGTCAGCTTGCCGGTGATGATAATACATCAGTATTATTTTCTTTGCTTACTTTATACTTTATAAAGTATATCGTATTAAAACAATTATATTCTGTGAGGGGGAGATAGAAGTTATCCCTGGCAGGGATGTTAACTTGCACACTGATTGAGCCTCTCAACTGTCCCCCAGGTACTGAAAAATCCTTAATATACATAAATGGGGGTAATCTTTTTCCAACAGGGGGGGGGAAACCCCCCCATTCCCTCGTTAACAGGCACCCTGACTGAGCCTCTCAACTGTCCCCCAGGTACTAAAAATCCTTAATATACATTAATGGGGGTAATCTCTTAATAAACGGCACTTTATCCAAGTTGTGCATTTGAATGTTTTTCTTTTCTACCATAAATCAATTTTAATAGCGTATATACCTGTTTTTTTTATTTACAGATGGGAATGAGAGTTAAGCGGTCGAGCTTGGAACTACAGCCCTATCTTGCCAATATGGACTATCAAGCTGGCAGCTGATGGTATTAACTCTAGTTGGCTGACGTTAAAACATTCATTAACAATTTACGCGAAGGTAAAAAAAAAAATACAAAATCGACATAGAATGAAATACGAAACGTATCAATGCTAACATTGTGTGCACAATAAATGATGCCAAGAGAGCTATTGAGAACTCACCACGTGGGAACTGGAACTTTGGCAACAGGCCTAACACGCTATGTGACATAGTCGTTTTTCCTATTCCAGCGCTAATGTCATGTCCCATTAAAAAAAACGGGTATAGACGTAAAGGATGTTTTCGTGCCTTTCTCTTTCGCAATGCCAGGGACGCAACAAGCGTCTACCAGAATCAAAAGAGCATTTTTTTTTATCTAATTAGTTTCTTAGTACGGTGTCGATTTAATTGTTAACTAATTTTTATTCCATTTGTACGCATTTTATGTCCAAAGAATTTATTCACCTAAAAATAAGATAAGTGTTTTCATAAATGAAAAATACAAAGCATGACGTTCAGTTATTCACAATGCTGAACGCTTCTTGTGCCCCGAGAGATTGCGCTACTGGGGGTGAACAAAAACGCCTCTTCAGTACCTGGCGGTAAAAATAAGAACTAAGAAGCAGGCAAACATCAGTGCCGTGAATTCATGCATTACCTGTCTAAATGGCTAACCTAACACGACTGAGTTTTTATTTTATTTATTTTATTTACTTACCGTAGTCGAACACGGTACTGTAAATGCGGTTCATATGACTACAGAATTCTCCTGTCTCCAATAACTTGTGCAATGGCTCATTATGGATATATTTGAAATATCTCTTCTTTACTTCTCACTTAGAACTTTAAATACTTTACAAGTCCTCTACGGAGCAGACAGCATCGTCTTCTAGAGTAGTACGTTGATAGCTATTATAGTATTATGTAAATAAATTATTTTGCTTTTATTCAGTAAGCAATATCACTCATAGTACACTCAAATCAATTATTTTCTCACACCGTCTTCTTATACATACCGGTACAGAAAGACGCGACTTTTTTCGCCAATATTTCTCACTTATCAGAATTGTAACATTAAAAACGAAATATTCACCGGAAGTTCAATTTTGAGTACCAGTACTGGTAACCTTCAAATGTATCATGTACATTGGCATTCAAAGATTTGACTCAGTGGCGGCTCGTGGTAAAATATTGCATAATATATGTTTACAATTTTGTGTTCCAAAACCGAAGAGAATTTAAAATCGGCCAAAATCAATAGGTTTAATATAAATATGAGTCTAACGTCTCATTATCGAAAAAAAAAAAAAAAAGACCATGTATAAGTTGAAAAATATATATGAACAATAATAATGATGAAAACCTAATTATTTTATTTCGGTTTGCCCCCCACGTTCGTCTTGTAGGATTTGTCATTATAGCATGGCATAGATAGCTAATTAAATTAGTCCACACCTGTGGAGTAACGGTTAGCGCGTCTAGCCGAGAAACCAGGTGGCCCGGGTTCGATTCCCGATCGGGGCAAGTTACCTGGTTGAGGTTTTTTCCGGGGTTTTCCCTCAACCCAATATGAGCAAATGCTGGGTAACTTTCGGTGTTGGACCCCGGACTCATTTCACCGGCATTATCACCTTCATCTCATTCAGACGCTAAATAACCTACGCTGTTGATAAAGCGTCATAAAATAACCTAATAATAAAGCTAATTAAATTACTCTGAAGTGCAGTAATTCACACTCTAGACACACCCACACAACATAAAAGCCCCGACATTGAGAAATGCTGACACCTCTAGATTAGAATAAAGACTATTTTCTAAATCAACGTATTTGATGGATTCAATGTTCACTTAAAGCCTTGTGCTCATGACGAGTCGTATAACAAGGGCTTGCGACTGGAACAGTTTGGCTGTGGCACATGCGTGGACTTCTCAAGCAGTGCCAGAGTGATCCTTACCTGGATTCATTTTCGCGTGTACATTCTAGATCAAATCAAAAAGTCATCTTCGTGCTCTGGTTACACATATTGCATATACGAAGGTTAGGTTTGGGTTTTATTAACCCATTCCGCGCATGCGCAGACAACGAAGATGATCCTGTCGCGAGCCGCACATCATAAGCAGCCAGCTACAGACACTTTTGTTCCGCGTATGCGTGTCAAGTCGTGTAACCTCCTTGAAAAGAATATGGCTTTCATGTGAACGTACGTTGCCAGATTTATACAAGAAGTCTGTGACAGTTACTGGAAATATAAATTACTGGTACTTGATTAGGATATTACAGTACATATTCCCAGTACGTCAATACGACATTGTGTACATTAAGGGAAACAAGGTGTTCACGTGCTCTTATTGACTCAGTGTCATTGCTCTGACCTACAATTCTCTGCTCGAACTTTCTAACCACGGGATGAATCATAACCAAATGTATAACAAATAGACAAACTTTGAAATAGTTCCGCTAGTTCTAAGTAGGTGGGATTGTTATTGGGACGGTTAAAAGTGTTGGGGAAAATAATGATGTAGATTCATTCATTCATTCATTCATAGTGTTCTGCCCAAAGATAGGTCTTTTACTGCAAACCCAGCATTTTCCAGTCTTTCCTATTTCCTGCCTTCCTCTTTGTCTCTTCATATAATCCACATATCTTATTGTCTATCATCGAATATCTTCTTCTGCCACGAACGCTCCTCCCATTCACCATTTCTTTCAGTGCATCCTTCAGTAGGCAGGTTCTTCACAACCAGTGACCCTACCAATTCCTTTTCCTCTTTCTGATCAGTTTCAGCATCATTTTCTTCATCTATTCTTTCCAGCACAGCTTCGTTTCTTACTCTGTCCATTTCACACGCTTCATCTTTCTCCATATCCACATTCAAATGCTTCTATTCGCTTCTCTTTTCTTCGTCATAGTGTCCAGGTTTCTCCCCATACAATGCTACACTCCACACAAAGCACTTGACTAGTCTCTTTGTTAGTTCTTTCTCGAGAAGTCCGCAGAGAATGCTCCTTTTTCTATTAAAAGCTTCCTTTGCCATTGTTATTCTATTTTTTACTTCTTGGCAGCAGCTCATGTTACTGCTTATAGTACACCCCAAGTATTTGAAGCTGTCCACTTGTTCTACTGTCTCATTTAGAATTCGCAAGTTTACCTTCTTTACTTTTCTTCCTATGACTATGATCTTCGTCTTGATGGCATTTATCTTCATTCCATACAGCTCACAGCTGTCATTTAGCTCCAGTAGCATATCCCATAGTATCATCTCTTCTTCTGCTAACAATGCCATATCAGCAAATCTTACACTCTTTATTCTTCTTCCTCCCACTATCACTCCTCCCATGTTCTGAAAACAGTTCCTAACTAAATCCTCCCAGTAGATGTTTAACGGAGTAGGTAATAAAGGACATCCTTGTACTCCTCCCCCTATTTCACTTCCTTCTGACATTTATTCTCCTATCCTGACCTTGACTAGTTTCATATAAAGGTTACTGATTAAGCATAAACTATTCTCATAATCCTGTGGATGCATGCAAGAACGTGATATGTTACATATGTTGTGCATGCACCCACAGAATTGACAATATCAGTGGTTTCCCGCTAAACCCAGTATTGTTTTACAGTCAACAGGGGAGATTAAATTTTTAATTCTATCACGCGGGTATATTTATTTACGATTGGCGACACTGACTGTTATCTTCGCCATCTATTCATAGAAGTAATAACTAAAAAACCACACTTACACAAATTATTGGCACTATCGATTAGCAGGGGTCGGGTAACTCTGAACGCCAATATACCTAGTTCTCTCGAAATCAATGGTTCCTAAAGTGTATTTCTCGAAAAGTTGAGGAGGGAGGAGGATGGAGGAGGAGAGCCTTATTAACATACATTTATTTTGTATTTAGAAACACAATGTACAAAATAAAATATAATGCACAAAATTGCCTATTTTTCAGAAAGTATATTTTCAAATTCTGGATCCTGCATTCGATACATAAACAAGATATCACTTTCAAGTTAAAGGAGACTTCTCGCTTTTGTTTTGATGAAAACTATAGGCAAGGAACCATTCTGCACAAATACGAGTTTGCAAACATTAACCAAAAAAACTCAAGAGCTTCTTTTGCAAGCTCTTGGTATTCTTGTATTCTTTGGATCGAAAACTAGCCTACTGTATGCAGAAAAAAGTCTAGTTCAAACATTCCATAATTTGGTACACATTTCAATGTTTTTTTTTTTACTTTCTTTTTTATTTAAGTCTACTGCACTTTCCAAAAACTGATTCAGTATCCAGACATATGCGTAATTGTCCTCTGATTCCGTCAAACTCCACTGAAATTCTGCTATAACTACATGACATTTTATAAGAGACTTCAGAATACATTCTACTGGATAGGGACAAGGTCTGCTTAGTTTTACTAAAATGTACCTCTCACTTTGAGAGAGGAACATAGGTTAAGGGTGTTGGAGAATAAGGTGCTTAGGAAAATATTTGGGGCTAAGAGGGCTGAAGTTACAGGAGAATGGAGCAAGTTACAAAACAAATAACTCAATGCATTGTATTCTTCACCTGACATAATTAGGAACATTAAATCCAGACGTTTGAAATGGGCAGGGCCTGTAACACGTATGGGCGTATCCAGAAATGCATATAGAGTGTTAGTTGGGAGGCCCGAGGGAAAAAGACCTTTAGGGAGGCCGAGACGTAGATGGGAAGATAATATTAAAATGGATTTGAGGGAGGTGGGATATGATGATAGAGAATGGATTAATTTTGCTCAGGATAGGGACCAATGGTGGGCTTATGTGAGGGTGGCAATGAACCTCCAGGTTCCTTAAAAGCCAGCAAGTAAGTACCTA